>NC_084629.1:16853894-17111394 GCF_033978795.1 Nerophis ophidion
CTCACAACATCTGTGGCATTGTGCTGTGTGATTAAACTGCACATTTCAGAGTGACCTTTTATTGTCAGCAGCCTAAGGCACACCTGTGCAATAATCAGCGTCTTGATATACCACGCCTGTGAGGTGGGATGGATTACCTTGGCAAAGATGAAATGCTCACTAACACCGATTTGGACAGATTTGCGAACAGTGTTTGGGAGGAATAGGTATTTTTTGTACGTAGTAAAAGTTTTACATCTTTGAGTTCAACTCGGGGTAGCACGGTGGAGAGGGGTTAGTGCGTCGGCCTCACAATACGAAGGTTCTGGGTTTGATCCTGCGCTTGGGATCTTTCTATGTGGAGTTTGCATGTTTTCCCTTGATTGCGTGGGTTCTCTCCGGGTACTCCAGCTTCCAAAGTGTTGCGTTTGTATTTTGTTCAGTGTAATAAACACATATACGTCCGTGGCTGTCAACACTGGTTTACAGTCCGTCACTTAAATAGGTTTGTGTGCAACATAATTACGAATAACAATTCCTTATGTTCCAAAATTCACACCAACCAAACATCCTAATTGACTGTACTGATATATATTACATGATATGTTAAAGGTCTCCGAATGATCATCAATACCATACATTGTAATTTCACTTTCGGATTTATTATTTTATACTAATATTTTAAATGTTATTATAGAGACAAGCGGTATAAAATGGATGGATCGACGTAATCATAGTAGTGTCAACTACATATGCTCCTGTCCTTGGTATCATTACAGTGGATGTCAGGTGTCGATCCACCAATGGCGTTTGTTTACATTTTGACGCTGGTGAGCTACGGTGTGTAGTGAAGCATGTTTAGCTATTCCTTGTCCTGCAAGGATACTTGTAAGAAATACACTTTATTTGTCGCCATGGAGGCGAGGATTAGGGATTTAGAAGTAGCTAAAACACTGGCGACTGGGGCTGGACTTTAGCCGCTAGCGAGCTAGCCATGTCGAAAGCACCTCTTCCGGTGGGCGTTTCAGTGTCATAACTTCACCTTTATCGTTAGTTTTAAGCCAAAATGCGTCCGTTCTCCCATTTCAGTTTATCAACCTGTGTCTGCATGTAAGTACTCTGTGATTGTTCACTGCCGAACATGCGCCTCTGCTCGTAAACCAGCGATGACACAAGTGACAATGACGGTGGCGCAGGGGGAGTGCATGACAGGTACTTTTCAGAGGTGGTATAGTACCAAATATGATTCCTTAGAATTGCGGTACTACACTAATCCCGGTATACCGTACAACCCAACACTGTACGGACCAGCAAAGTATCTCTGTTTTATTTTTGGTCCGGACCAAAGTACAGAATCTCAAATTTGAACGAGCCTCAATATGCTTTTGATCTTGGGGGAATCCTGTGAGTTGTAGAGAAGTGTGTTGCTTAAAAGGAGATTTATTTCCCTCCCCGTATTCACGCTGCAGCACCAACACGTCCCATACGCGTCTTCGTTACGCTCTCTCCCTTTCGCCAACCTTCTCGCAATCTCTCATCCGCCGCCCTCGTCCTCTCCCGCCCATCTGTATGCCGCGTTAGGTGGGTGCAGAGAGGGAGATAGCAGAAGCGGCGCCGATGTGAAAAATGGTGGTTGTTAACCATCTGACAGTTGCTGTCTCCCCAGAGCTGCAGCCTCTCCAAACAGCTCTAATGGGAAACATGCACACGGAGCGGTGAATGGACTTGTTTAAAATGTGTTCTATGGCACCACCGAAGAAGACCCATTGGAAATGAGCTCATTTTGGACATCTTTGAGAGAGCGAGCAGGAAAGTGGGGATTTTTTATTTTTTGTGTTAGGTGGAAGTTTCCCTACTGCCCTGGAAAGAGACTGGAACGTTCTGTTTAACAGCTGTCTGTTCACGGATGCTGCATAAAACCTTTATTAACTTAAAGGTAATATTTTAACGTTTAAAAAGGACATAGACATGTAAAAATACACTAAACATTTGTCATAGTATTACCTTTCTGACCCACATATACTGTAAGACAGATTTATTTTTTTCATAAAAACATCTAAAAAGAGGGTTTTTCTCCCGAAAATCTCCCGAAATTCAGACGGAGCTGGAAGCCACGCCCACTCCAGCTCCATTAGAACCTGACTCAATGTTGTGACCCTCTTAAACAGGACAATTCTGCCATTTACTGTACATAGAATAGAATGTAAATATATTCTACATTTAAGCGCAGTCAAGGAACATGCATTAGGAAGTTTGTTCTGAAGCCCACAGTCGCCTGGTTATTGACTCCAACCCAATATATTACACCGTCGATGAGCAAAATTAAGAAATACGCTTGCAAGTTCCAGAACAATTGGAAACAAGAGTTTCAGTTTATCCAGGAGAGTTCGAAGGGGAAGGGGTAGTCAGCAAAGCACAAAGCGTCCGCAGCGCAGCATCGTTCACAACCCAGTATTATGGCCCACCTCGCAAAATGGAGACCTGATGGTTTATCTTATGCTGAGACAAAGATGGCTATGCTGATAGCTGAAAGCAACATCCCGTTCTCATTTGTGGATGTCTACAACGAATCCGTGAAGGATGTTCCCGGATTCGGAGATCGCTCGCCAGTACGCAGATGGCAGAACAAAGGTTACACAAATAGTGAAAGGTAAGTGTTGTTGTTGTTTTTTAGTAACCAGCAAGCACAGTACAGTTAGTAGAACAACTGTGTTTTTATTACTGTGTATTTGATAAGTGCCGTCTGAAATTCAACTTTTTATTTTATTTATATATATAATAAAATAAATATATATAGCTAGAACTCACTGAAAGCCAAGAATTTTATACATACATATATATATATATATATATATATATATATATATATATATATATGTATATATATATATATATATATATATATATATATATATATATATATATATATATGTGTATATATATATATACATATATATATTTATATATATACTGTATATATATGAAATATATATGAAATACTCGAGTTGGTGAATTATATGCCACTCCTCTTAACCATGCCCCCGCCCCAACCACGCCCCTAACCACGCCTCCGCCCCACCCCCGACCACACCCACCCCCCACCCCCCACTTCCCGAAATCGGAGGTCTCAAGGTTGGCAAGTATGGTTTCTATTGATACATAAAAGTCAGTCTAGGAACTATCCATCAATTTTTCTACCGCTTGTCCCTTTGGGGCTCGCGGAGGGTGCTTGAGCCTATCTCAGCTACATTCGGGCGGAAGGCGGTGTACACCCTGGACAAGTCGCCACCTCATCGCAGGGCCAACACAGATAGACAGACAACATTCACACTCACATTCACACACTATCAACCTATCCCCAGGTGCATGTCTTTGGAAGTGGGAGGAAGCTGGGGAACCCGGAGGGAACCCACGCAGTCACGGTGAGTCTTATATTCAGGGCTTAAATTCTTCTAAACCCTGAGTTCAGGGCTTATATTCAGGGCTGCCATATATTAGGTTCAAAAAGCAAATGAAATGAGAATTTGAAAATAAGGGTAAAAATGGGAAATGTTGGTCTTTGTAACAAAACTTATTTTTTTTTTAACAAAAGGTGAAACAATTTACATCAAATTATGGGAAAATACCATATATATATATATATATATATATATATATATATATATATATATATATATATATATATAATTTATTTGTATTATTTTTAATTTACTTTATTTTTTATAGTTTTATTTAATTGAATGAATATATATATATGTTTTTTTATTAATTAAAAAAACAATATTTATTTATTAGAAAAAAAAATTAAAGCAGGAGGGGGCGCTAAGGGCAAGAAGGGCAAAATACAGTTGTTTTCCAGAGGAGTGTTGACGAGTATGTCAATAAAACACTACTGACACTATAGAAGCATTAAAGTCCCGTCTTAAAACTAATTTGTATACTCTAGCCTTTAAATAGGCCCTCCTTTTAGACCAGTTGATCTGCCCTCTCTTTTCTGCTCTGTCCTCCTCTCCTTTGTGGAGACGGGGGCCCACAACACTAAAAGTAAGTGCACTAGTGCAGTGTTTTTCAACCATTGTGCCGCGGCACACTATTGTGCTGTGAGATACAGTCTGTTGTGCCGTGGGAGATTATCTTATTTCACGTATTTTGGTTAAAAATATTTTTTGAAAACCAATAAATATAGTCTGCAAAAGATGTGTTGTTTTTGAGTGTCGGTGCTGTCTAGCGCTCCGTAGAGTAACAGTGTAATACTCTTCCATATCATTAGGTGGCAGCCGGTAGCTAATTGCTTTGTAGATGTCGGAAACAGCGGTAGGCAGCGTGAAGGTAAAAAGGTGTTTTATGCTTAAACCAAAAATAAACAAAAGGTAAGTGCTCCTAAGAAAAGGCATCAAAGCTTGGAGAAGGCTATGCAGAACAAACTAAAACTGACCTAGCTACAAAGTAAACAAATACAGAATGCTGGATGACAGCAAAGACTTACTGTGAAGCAAAGACGACGTCCACAATGTACATCCGAACTTAACATGACAATCATCAATGTCCCCACAAAAAAGTATAAAAACAACGGAAATATTCTTGATTGCGAAAACAAAGTAGATGCGGGAAATATCACTCAAAGGAACACATGAAACTGCTACAGGAAAACACCAAAAAAACTGAAAACCCCCCCACTAAAATAGGAACGCAAGACGAGCTAAAACACTACAAACAGGAAAACAGAAAAAAAACTCAAAATAAGTCAGGGCGTGATGTGACAGGTTGTGACAGTAGTTTTCCAAGTTGCACCTAAACCTACTTTGAGACAAGAACTACAGTGATGCATGGTTGGTTACGGTTTAACTTTTTACTGTCAACTGAGTTTTGTTTTTTTAATGACTTCTGCTGGTTGTGTGCCTCCGGATTTTTTCAACGCGAAAAATGTGCCTTGGCTCAAAAAAGGTTGAAAAACACTGCACTAGTGTCTCGTCCCAATAACCATTCTCCAAACAGAAAATGTCCCCGAAGCCTAGTCCTTCCGAGCTGAGCTTCCCATCCATCCTGAGGAGTTACGGTGCAGAAATCAAATGGTTTGCAATGTTTCAGCCTATTGACTCCACATTACGCCCCGGATGGAACCGACAATTTTCCCACAGATGCACTCGCTTCATTCCGAGCAGCTGCTCACTTTCCATCTATTTTGCTATAATGTTGACTTGACTTGCCGCTTTGGATCGCTATTCATGAGTTTGAATGAAGAAAATACATGTTGCTTCAGTAGCACAGTACATTTGCATACTACTCTGTTGCATTGATTATATGTCTCCACCTTAACTGCAGTCGCCAGCCAAGTGCTGTCACATATCCAATACAGAAAATGAAGGTTTAAAGTGTGTCGCAGCAGAAGGAGCGCTCACACAGCCCAAACACACATTTTATGCTAGCATTAAGTCAATGTAAACCAAAACTTTCTCATTTAACAAACTTTTGACTGGAACTGTAAAACAAGATAAAATACATTTATGAAGGGCTGCCACACAGTTTAAAAAAATGAATAATTACCTATAATCAAATAGTCAAATACATCATAAAATAATAATAAATATAGTATTTTTGATTCAGTTGTATTAATCTAATTGTATTATAATTCACCAAATAATTGAATATAAATAATAATAATTTTAGTATTATTAAATTAGTTGTATTAATTAAATCTTATAACACAAGTGTGCAATGGCAGGTGTCTCTAAACTTTTCCCTGGTACCGTAAAAAAAAAAAAAAAAAAAAAAAAAAAAATGATTGAAGTTCTGTCACACAGGTTAATGAAATAAATAAATAAATAAATAACTGATGAAATAATGAATTAAACCCTGAAAAAAATAATCAAAAAATCAAATACTTCATGAAATAATAAACATTATATCATTATTAATTTTGTTGTATAACAATTAATTAAATAATTAAATACATTATGAAATAATAAATTTTTTTTATTATTAATTTAGTTGCATTAATTACATTTTTTAATACAAGTGTATAATTTTGCCTGGTACTGTAAAAAAAAAAGATCTAATAAATGATCTAATAAACAGGTTAATGAAATAATAAAATAACTGGTGAAGTAATTGATAAGGCCCTGAAATAATTATTTAAAAAAACAAATACGTCATGAATAAAAGTAATTTTAATACTAATAATTTAGTTATGATTTATTTGTATTTAATTATTATTCATTTAATAATTATTTGAATGATAAAAAATTACATCATTCAATAAAATACATTAAAACCACATTTATGTATTTAATTCTAATCAAATACACATTTAATTAATTTAAAAAAAATTTATTTATTGATTACATTTTGTCCCATTTCACCCTCCATAGTTTTGTTGTTATAACATAATACTGCCCTGTCCGAAATATAAGACACCGCAAAATATATGGCGCCCTCCTGTTTTTCAAGACCTGTTTTTGGAAAGGACAATTTAGAAAAAAACACCAACAATGTTTTCAATATAATTTTAAAGTAGTAGTATGTATTGTAAAAAAAACGCTTGGTAACACCAGGTGAGCAGTGTGTGTTCCGGAAAAACAAGTTCTGAATCACATGGGGAGAAGTCGCTGGTTTGTGTGTGGAAAAGTTTTTCCTTACTTGATTTCTGTCTCCTGCACTCGCTCCTCGTCCAGATCCTCGATGAACTTATCTCCTTTCATCCAGTAGATGAGTGGGCTGACGTCCCCGCTGTAGCCGAAAAAGGCTCGACACGTCAGGTTGAGAGCTCCTCCTGCAAAAGAGCGGAGAGCACATTTAGACACCTCTTATAACGTCACGACATCGATACATGCTATTCCACAAAGTACGTTTCTTGTTGCTTCAGACAACGAATGCAAACATTTTAAACACAACATAAAAGGTAATTTAGTACAAAACCGAACAGGAACACGTCATGTTTTGCAAATATTAGCTCATTTGGAATTTGATGCTTGCAACATGTTTCAAAAAAACTGACACAAGTGGCAAAAAAGACTGAGAAATTTGAGGAATGCTCATCAAACACTTATTTGGAACATCCCACAGGTGACCAGGCTAATTGGGAACAGGTGGGTGCCATAATTGGGTTAAAAAAGCAGCTTCCATGAAATGCTCGGTCATTCACAAAAAAGGATGGGGCGATGGTCACCACTTTGTGAACAAATGCGTGAGCAAATTGTTTAAGAACAACATTTCTCAGCCAGATATGGCAAATAATTTAGGGATTTCACCATCTACAGCTTGTAATATCATCAAAAGGTTCAGAGAATCTGGAGAAATAACGGCACGTAAGGAGCAAGGCTGTATACCAACATTGAATGCCCGTGACCTTCGATCCCTCAGGGTGTACTGCATCAAAAACGACATTGGTGTGTAAAGGATATCACCACATGGACTCAGGATCACTTCCGAAGACCACTGTCAGTAACTAAGTGCAACTTAGTTACTACTCTACTATGCAAAGTGAAAGCCATTTATCAACAACACCCAGAAATGCCACCGGCTCCGCTCGGCCCAAGCTCATCTAAGATGGACTGATGCAAAGTCTAAAAGTGTTCTATGGTCTGACGAGTCCACATTTCAGATTGTTTTTGGAAACTGTGGATGTCGTGTCCTCTGGAACAAAGAGGAAAAGAACCATCCTGATTGTTATAGGCGCAAAGTTCATAAGCCAGTATCTGTGATGGTATGGGGGTGCATTAGTGCCCAAGACATGGGTAACTTACACATCTATGAAGGCACCATTAATGCTGAAAGGTACATCCAGGGTTTGGAGCAACATATGCTGCCATCCAAGCAACGTTATTATGGATGCCCCTGCTTATTTCGGCAAGACAATGCCAAGCCACGCGTTACAACAGCGTGGCTTCGTAATAAAAGAGTGCGGGTACTTTCCTGGCCCGCCTGCGGTCCAGAACTGTCTCCCATCGAAAATGTGTGGCGCATTATGAGGCCTAAAATACCACAATGGAGACCCCGGACTGTTGAACAATTTAAGCAAGAATGGTAAAGAATTCCACCTGAAAAGCTTCAAAAATTGGTCTCCTCAGTTCCCAAACATATACTGATTGTTGTTAAAAGGAAAGTCCATGTAACACAGTGGTAAAAATGCCTCTGTGCCAACTTTTTTGCAATGTTTTGCTGCCATTAAATTCTAAGTTAATGATAATTAGTACACAAAAATTATTCAATTGAATATAAGTTCAAAAGGATTTGCAAATCATTGTATATTCGGTTTTTATTCATGAATTACACAACATGCCAACTTCACTGGTTTTGTGTTTTGTACTTTTATATGGTCTGATTCCTGCTATTGTTGCCTCTCAGTTTTCACACTTTACTGTTCATTGTCAGTTTAGAAGCTCTAATTCCATCATTGGCCAAACACAGTGTGCCTCCCAAACACTAGGGGGCGATTTCTGCTTGATTCTGCAGGAACAATAGCTAACAGGTGATGCAGAGTCCTCCCGCGCTTACGTAAGGTTTTAAGGTGTGCTTAAATCTGCCTCGACTCTTGCGGCGATGCCTTTCCTCAGAGGCTGTGAGAAAACGCTGACTGCTCCTTTAGTGTCGACAATACTTTAGGAACTACTTTAATCCTCCAAGTAAAAGCTGAAAAGTTATAAAAGTGTCTCTTTTATAGTGGATTGAATACATTTTGATGGCTTGCTTGGACCGACTAAAAACAAACTTTTGTTGTTACTTAATTTGGCAGTGAATCATCTTTAATGCATTCATAAATTGAATGTCAGTGTTGTTGTCCAAATCGTTGTATATGTGCATTTCATTCTTACTGCACTACATAAATTTGATTAAGAAGACTGGTGTTCCTCTTGTGGATCTTCTCACTCACTACGATATATCTATTAAATATTTATATCCAACATTTAGGGTAATAATACACACTGTACTTACAGTATTTTTAAACACACTTCGTATTATCATCTACTTATCCCTGATGAACAGCACAAACATAACGTTTTCAGTTTGTCTAAATTAAAGTTAAAATACAAAAATAGAAGACTTGGAGTTAAGTTATGGCTGTTTGACCGCCACAGATACAGTACATTTGGTGCTACCTATTCGCCCTTGTCATCAACACACCTCTGCTAGAGAATAAGAAGACACAGCAGGCGGGGTTGGTGTTGAGAAATATTCAGAGAGTTTTCGGACCTCTCTAGATCGCATTTCTCAAGCAACTCGTGACTTATTTAGTGACCTTTTCTGGTATTTTTGGGCCTCAAACTTGCAGCCCGCTGGCTGACATTTTGTGGTCCTCTACATAACGTCATAGTCTAGTGCAGGGGTCGGCAACCCGCGGCTCTTTGGCCACATTGATGTGGCTCAGCTGCACAATCGCCAACCCCCACGATTGTTACGGGGGGATTCCGGTTCTCGGAGCCTCTTCCGGACATCACCCGTGGTCAACATTTTTCGATTTTCACTCGGACAACAATATTGAGGGTGGGCCGTGATGGCTCTGCTTTTAGCGCCCTCTACATTTTGACGCGATTCACAAAATAAAGAAGACAATGGGAGCCGCAACCATTCTCGCGAATAACCGCTGGTGGTCACCCATATAACAGTAATAAGGGCGTGCCATGAAGCCACTGCCTTTAACGCCTTCTACAACATGTACAGACATCATGCCAGTTGTATTTGGCTTCCACAGATACATGTACACGACTGCAAGGCATACTGGGTGACACAGAGTACACTGAAGGTTGTGATATAAATAACTTTGACACTCATACTAATATGCACCACACTGTGAACCCACACCAAACAAGAATGACAAACACATTTCGGGAGAACATCCTCACAGTAACACAACATAAACGCAACACAGCGAATACCCAGAAACCTTTGCATCCATGACTATTCCTGACTATATTATACACAGTCCGTGAATAGTGTCTCCGCTAACTGTCATGCTTTAAGTTACCAGCAGCAATTTGAGATATAAGCACTCCCGCCGTTTTTTTTGGCGTAGCAAATTATGGGTTTTCTCCTAGATTGCCAAGAAGCCTGTGGTGGTGGGGGCGTGGTTATGGATGTGTTTACTATGACATCATCACATAATTTGCCATGATAAAAACATGCACCTGGGGATAGGTTGATTGGCAACACTAAATTGGCCCTAGTGTGTGAATGTGAGTGTGAATGTTGTCTGTCTATCTGTGTTGGCCCTGTGATGAGGTGGCGACTTGTCCAGGGTGTACATCACCTTCCGCCCAAATGCAGCTTAGATAGGCTCCAGCACCCCCCACGATCTAGAACGGGACAAGCGGTAGAAAAATGGATGGATGGATGGATATTATTTTTTTTAAAAGGTTCAACAAGGCTAAAAAATGTATACATACATTTAAAAACAAATGTTATTAATAATTAGTATTAACATATATTTTTATATCATTTTGCAGCATACTTTGAGCATTTTTCAAGTGTTACCAGACTTAAAAAAAAAAATCCAAAACGACTACAAATATATGTAGCAATTTTTTTCTGGTGTTATTATAGACTGTACTTGTTTTTTATATCTTTGTAGACTCTAACTGTGTCCTTCACTGTCCTCAACGAAAGAGGCGAGCTGCAGCAAGCATGACATGACACTTGCTTGGCGCTGCCGCTCCAGTTGGACTTTCTCTTTAAGTCCAAATTTTTAATATTTTTAAGTCCAAAATGTTTTAAATTTTTGGTCCAATATGGCTCTTTTAACATTTTGGGTTTCCGACACCTGACTTAGGCCTACTACACTACTGTATTTCCATGTTGGTCATCATGGTGTTTTTTCTGAGGTGGTACTTGTCAAGACGTGGGAGTCGCAGCTTGCTGAGGGGTTTGTTCTCCCGGGATGCAAACGGACTACTCTGGACCAGGCGTGAAGGTAGGAACATGATTTAATTATCCGACTCAAAATAAGAACAAACATAAACTACGGCGTGGAAAAAACACAAAACTGTGGCATGAAACAAACAACATAAACTATGGCTTGGAAAAAACAAGACTTACTGTGGCATGAAAACAAGCAGCATGAACCAACTCATGAACAGAGCAGCGTGAACTGACAATGAAAGGAGCAGCATGAACTATGGCATGAAAACTAGCAACGTCGCCAGCCCGACTGCATGGCAAGGGCGGTTTGAATAATTTCATGATTAGAGCCAGGTGAGTGTCCGAACACCAGCGGCAGGTGAAAATCATAAGTCACCATGGCAACCAAAACAAACAAGAGTGCATCAAAAAACGGGAACTAATGGAGTTCAAAACAACAGAAAATAACAAAAAACATAATCTGGACCACCGAACATGATAGTACTTAATGGAAAAAATGCTGGAGAACCACTGCAAACCTCATAAGGCCCAAGCTGTTTGTTTACATCATGGGTGTCAAACTCTGGCCCGCGGGCCAAGTTACACGGCGGGACAAATTTGACCCGCCGTGTAACTTCATTTGGCCCTTGAGGCAATATCAAGTTAACATTAGAGCTGGCCCGCCAGTATTATAAAGCGGCGGTGGCGCTGTAACACCGCAATCACCGCTAGTACCCAACCCTCCCGATTTTCCCGGGAGACTCCCGAAGTTCAGTGCCCCTCCCAAAAATCCCCCAAAGCAACCATTCTCCTGAATTTCTCCAGATATCCACCCGGACACCAATGTGTCCAGTTTTAAATTTTGGCCCACTCTGTATTTGAGTTTGACACTCATGGTCTACATGCTTTTTTTATTTCTCTTTGCTATTTGGGCTTATTGGACCCTAATTAGACTAAAAACAAAAAAATCATCTTTTTATATGATGTACTTAGTCCATAAGTACACAAATGTGTACTTCATGTGTAGTGACATGCAATTTTTCGTTTTTACACCTTTTTTTACCCAAATTCCATTGTATGTCATACTCTTCTGACACCATCAGATAGCAGTATAAGTCAGCATATATGTCGGCAAAAGACCCCAATTCAGTAGTGTACACGAATTTGGAAATAAGAGCTAAAAGGTGCTGTCCACGCATGTGGCCACTAAGGCCTTAAGGGGATTTATAGGAGGGGTCCCCAAGCCCCCGGATCCGGCCCACCAGCGTCCAAATTCCGGCCTGCGGGAAGTCCCAAGTTAAAAAAAAATACAAAAAATTATTTTTGATTATTTAAAAAAAAATCTGTCCTTTATGACTGATTTTCTATTGCTTGTTACTCTATCTCCTAGCCGCTCAGGCTAATTATATTGTCTAAAAATGCATTTTTCCATCGATGGAGTGCGCACCTGATGTTATGTTTTCAGTCAACTAAGTCAATTAGTGCGCAAGAAATATGTATGTTTGCATGTATATATTTGTGAATACATCTATATATCTATATATATATCTATATATATATATATATATATATATATATATATATATATATATATTAGGGGTGAGGGAAAAAATCAATTCGAATACGAATGGAATACATTGTGCGATTCTTATTTTTAAAAAAATCATTTTTTTTGTTGTTGATTTTTTTCAATTCATTTATTTATTTATTCATTTTTTAAATCAATCCAACAAACCACTACACAGCAATACCATAATGCAATCCAATTCCAAAACCAAACCTGACCCAGCAACACTCAGAACTGCAATAAACAGAGCAATTGAGAGGAGACACAAACATGACACAGAACAAACCAAAAGTAGTGAAACAAAAATTAATATTATCAACAACAGTATCAATATTAGTTATAATTTCAGCATAGTAGTCATTAAAAATCCCTCATTATCATTAGACATTTATAAAAAAAAAAAAAAGAACAATAGTGTCACAGTGGCTTACACTTGCATCGCATCTCATAAGCTTGACAACACACTGTGTCCAATGTTTTCACAAGAATAAAATAAGTCATGTTTTTGGTCCGTTTAATAGTTCAAACAAATTTACATTATTGCAATCAGTTGATAAAACATTGTCCTTTACAACTACAAAAGCTTTTTAAAAAAAATTTACTACTCTGCTAGCATGTCAGCAAACTGGGGTAGATCCTGCTGAAATCCTATGTATTGAATGAATACAGAATCGTTTTGACTCGGAAAAATATCATTTTTGAATCGAGAATCGCGTTGAATCGAAAAAAATCGATATATTATCGAATCGTGACCCAAGAATCGATATTGAATCAAATCGTGGGACACCCAAAGATTCGCAGCCCTAATATATATATATATATATATATATCCCCGCCCCCGGCTAAATTATCTTAACCCAATGCGGCCCCCGAGTCAATAAGTTTGGGGACCACTGATTTATAGTATTAGTCATATTATACTGCATGGCGTGTGTGGCGGGGGTGTTTTCAATACATTCATTTTGTTGTTTCAGTGCCTGTACACAGTGGTGATTACGCAACACTTGTGTCCACCCCATACATTGTTGCAGCGTCAGACAACCTTCGGTCTGGCACCGGAGTACCCGGCTGACACTCTCGTGTCAAAAGCGCACACGTAAGTGCACTTAAATGACGGCGAGAAAATTGTAATGAACACACAAGGGCACTCAACAGCCTCCTAAGCCCCCCTCGGAGGCCACACCAGGGAAGTGGGGGGAAGGCTGACGACGACGTTATTTTATTTAGAGCCACTGCCGCCGCTCATGAGGGAAGGTCAGGAGTCTGATTGATTATTTCTCCGCCCCGACAGACAAGCTTCGTACGGAGGGAGAAAACGTGGGTAGCGATGCCATTATAAACAGATTGAGTAACATTAGGATAATGATGGGGGATTGTGTAAAGCATAATGGTCGTCTGTGAGGCTGATTAACGGCAAGGTCGCCATATTGTGCTTCCCCTCGTCCCATGATGCATTGCTGCTGTATGGAGCCACATGTAAACAACACGCACATGAGCCGGGCGCATAAGTCATGACAGAGTAGAGATGGAAGGAGGAGAGTCCTCTAGGGACGTGACATGAGAGGAATAATGAGGCGAGCGGCACATGGGGGGCAGGGGGCGCTCTTTCACTGCGTTGGGGGACATCACAGGTGCCGCTCTCACACGCAATTGGATTGACACTGAAAGAGCCCTATTCCGATTGCATTCGGGCGAAAGGCGGGGTACACCCTGGATGACCCCAAAAGGGACAAGCGGTAGGAAATGGATGGATGGATGAAAGAGGCGTTCGTTAGCTGTGCTGACAAGGTTATCGTTTCACCACCTTGGATTTTTCAGCACAAAATGTCCTCACTAAAAAAGAGGATTCTAACACATTTTGGGAATTTGACTATTTAATAGGAATATTTTCACATCATCTATGGTAAATGGTACTTGTATAGCGCTTTTCTACCTTCAAGGTACTCAAGGCGCTTTGACAATACTTCCACATTCACCCATTCACACACACATTCACACACTGGTGGAGGGAGCTGCCATGCAAGGCGTTAACCAGGACCCATCAGGAGCAAGGGTGAAGTGTCTTGCTCAGGACACAACGGACGTGACGAGGTTGGTACTAGGTGGGGATCGAACCAGGGACCCTCGGGTTGTGCACGGCCACTCTCCCAACTGCGCCACGCCGTCCCTATAAATTTATGCCAGGGGTGTCAAACATAAGGATCGCGGGCCTGATCCGGCCCATGGGGCTCTATATATCAATCAATCAATCAATGTTTATTTATATAGCCCTAAATCACAAATGTCTCAAAGGACTGTACAAACCACTACGACTACGACATCCTCGAAAAAACCCACATAAGGGCAAGGAAAACTCACACCCAGTGGGACGCCAGTGACAATGATGACTATGAGAAACCTTGGAGAGGACCTCAAATGTGGGCAACCCCCCCTCTGGGGCACCGAAAGCAATGGATGTCGAGCGGGTCTAACATGATGCTGTGAAAGTTCAATTCATAGTGGCTCCAACACAGCCGCAAGAGTTCAGTTCAAAGCTGTTCCAAGACAGCAGCGAGACTCCCGTCCACAGGAAACCATCCCAAGCGGAGGCGGATCAGCATCGTAGAGATGTCCCCAACCGATATACATTCGAGCGGTCCATCCTGGGTCCTGACGAGCGGTCCATCCTGGGTCTCGAGTCTGGACAGCCAGTACTTCCTCCATGGTCATCGGACCGGACCCCCTCCACAAGAGAGGGGGGGACAGAGGAAAAAAGAAATGAAGCGGCAGATCAACTGGTCCAAAAAGGAGGTCTATTTAAAGGCTAGAGTATACAAATGAGTTTTAAGGTGAGACTTAAATACTTCTACTGAGGTGGCATCTCGAACTTCCAGAGTACTTGAGCCCGAACGGAAAACGCTCTATAGCCCGCAGACTTTTTTGGGGCTTTAGGAATCACTAATAAGCCGGAGTCTTTTGAACGCAGATTTCTTGCCGGGACATATGGTACAATACAATCGGCAAGATAGGATGGAGCTAGACCGTGTAGTATTTTATACGTAAGTAGTAAAACCTTAAAGTCACATCTTAAGTGCACAGGAAGCCAGTGCAGGTGAGCCAGTACAGGCGTAATGTGATCAAACTTTCTTGTTCTTGTCAAAAGTCTAGCAGCCGCATTTTGTTCCAACTGTAATCTTTTAATGCTAGACATGGGGAGACCCGAATATAATACGTTACAGTAATCGAGACGAGACGTAACAAACGCATGGATAATGATCTCAGCGTCTTTGGTGGACAAAATGGAGCGAATTTTTGCGATATTACGGAGATGAAAGAAGGCCATTTTAGTAACGCTTTTAATGTGTGACTCAAAGGAGAGAGTTGGGTGGAAGATAATACCCAGATTCTTTACCGAGTCGCCTTGTTTAATTATTTGGTTGTCAAATGTTACAGTTGTGTTATTAAATAGAGGTCGGTGTCTAGCAGGACCGATAATCAGCATTTCCGTTTTTTTGGCATTAAGTTGCAAAAAATTAGCGGACATCCATTGTTTGATTTCATTAAGACACGCCTCCAGCTGACTACAGTCATATAGAGGATCTTTGACGAGCATTATGTTGCATTAGGTCATAAAAAACAGCAGAGCGCTCCTGTCATATAGAGCAGTGGTCCCCAACCACCGCGCCGTGGCCCGATTGGTACCGGGCCGCAGAAGAATTTTTTATAAATTTTTATTAAAAAAAAAAAATAAAAAAAATAATTAAATCAACATAAAAAACGCAATATACACTTACAATTAGTGCACCAACCACAAAAAACTCCCTCTTTGATCTTGGTGTATATATTTTTTATCTTCATAGATTGAAAATTAACACCAATGAGTTGACTGATGAAAATCATCACATAAAATATTCAGAAAATATAAATAATGACAAATAAAGGTAGAATTGAATTGAATTATATTTATATAGCACTTTTCTCAAGTGACTCAAAGCGCTTTACATAGTGACACCCAATATCTAAGTTACATTTAAACCAGTGTGGGTGGCACTGGGAGCAGGTGGGTAATGTGTCTTGCCCAAGGACACAACGGCAGTAACTAGGATGGCACACGTGGGAATCGAACCTGCAACCCTCAAGTTGCTGGCACGGACACTCTACCAACCGAGCTATACCGCCCACATACTATTAACCGCAACATGTAAGTGTAAATAAACCCCAACAACATTATGATTTGTACATTTTCAGAATGTGCTTGTCCTATTTTTGAACAAAGAAAACAATCTAAAGTTGTCTTTATTTTTAACTTATCGTGCCGCGATTTTACCAGACCGGCCCACTCGGGAGTAGATTTTTAATAATAGTAATAATAATAGATTTTATTTGTAAAAAGCACTTTATGTTGAGCAAACAGCCTCAAAGTGCCGCAGTGTAAAAAAATAGTAATAATAAAAATAAATAAAATATAAAACTAGAAACAGCCTAATAGCTACAACCAGCATGCATGTCTATAGAAAGGCTTTTTTTAAAAAGATGGGTTTTTAAGCCTTTTTTAAAAGCATCCACAGTCTGAGGTGCCCTCAGGTGGTCAGGGAGAGCGTTCCACAGATTGGGACCAGCGGAGCAGAAAGCCCGGTCTCCCATTGTTCGAAGCTTTGTCCGTGGAGGTTGGAGGAGATTAGCCTGTATGGAGCGGAGGTGTCGTGTGGAGGATTTGGGGGTGAGCAGTTCCTTGAGGTAGAGGGGGGCATTTCCATGGAGGCACTGGTGAGTTAGTAGGGAGATTTTGAATTCAATCCTGAATGGAACAGGAAGCCAGTGAAGGGATTTGAGAGTTGGTGTGATGTGCTTATGTTTCTGCACTCTCATCAGGATCCTCGCAGCACTATTTTGTATGTACTGCAGCTTTTGGATGTTCTTGCTGGGGATCCTGACAAGAGGTGCGTTGCAGTAGTCGAGCCTTTCTGTCCATGTGGCCCCCCCTTATAAAATGAGTTTGACACCCCTGTCATAGGGGATTTTTGATTTTTGCATTTCCTCCTGCTGTGAACTGGCTAACAACAGTAATGATTAACGTGTCCATTCGTCATGGTTGTCGCAGACGTCTGTCTCATGGCCGCATGACTAGTGACTGAATGGCTTGCGAAAGAAGAGATCGATAGATAGATTTGATTTTAAGGTTTTACTACTTACGTTTAAAATACTACACGGTTTAGCTCCATCCTATCTTGCCGATCGTATTGTACCATATGGCCCGGCAAGAAATCTGCGTTCAAAGTACTTTGGCTTATTAGTGATTCTCAGAGTCCAAAAAAAGTCTGGGGGCAATATAGCGTTTTCTATTCGGGCTCCAGTACTATGGAATGCCCTCCCTGTATAGTTAGAGATGTTACCTCGGTAGAAGCATTTTAAGTCCGATCTTAAAACTCATTTGAATACTCTAGCCCAGGGGTAGGGAACCTATGGCTCGCGAGCCAGATGTGGCTCTTATGATGACTGCATCTGGCTCTCGGATAAATCTGAGCTGACATTGCTTAACACGATAAATAATGAATAATTCCACTTGTAATCACAGTGTCAAAAATAACGTTCAAAATATAAAACATTGTCATGCATTTTTATGTTCAAGAAGTTGGTAAGAAGTCATATATTTATTATTGGTTAGTGTGGGGTTTGCCCTCCTGGGGGTTCTTCAGACCACCAAGCACTGACATGAGAGCTTGTTTCAGGGTTACAATATTGTTTTATTTTTCAATAAGTCTCTCAGTTGCTTTCCAGCAATTGTCTTTTTCTCTTTCGTTCTCGCTCGCACTCTGGTTTCTAGCCCCAAGCCCGTCTCTTCTCCTGGCTGCTGCTTATGACACAGCGACAGGTGATCAGATAAAAAGGCCCAGGTGGGCCTTCTACGCACCTGTCGCTGATTTCGAGGCCGGTACTGGCAACACTCCGCTTCGCTGCAGGCCCGCAGGCCACGCCCCCTCCACAGTTAGCTTCAGAATAACAATGTTATTACAAAGAATAAGAGACCTCTCTAGAAATGTTGGTCTTTCTTAAAAATGCATGTGTTTTGTTGTGTTCAGTGTTAAAAAAACATTATATGGCTCTTACGGAAATACATTTTAAAATATTTGGCTTCTTGGCTTTCTCAGCCAAAAAGGTTCCCTACCCCTGCTCTAGCCTTTAAATAGACCTTCCTTTTAGACCAGTTGATCTGCTGTTTATTTCCTTTTCTGCTCTGCCCCACCCTTGTGGAAGGGAGGGGCACAGGTCCGTTGGCCATGGATGAAATGCTGGCTGTCCAGAGTCGGGACCCGGAGTCCTGCTGATTCCACTATGAACTGGACTATCACTGATATGTTAGATCCACTATGGACTGGACTTTCACAATATTATGCTAGACCCACTCAACATCCATTGCATCCGGTCTCCCCTGGGGAGGGGGGGGGGGCCCACATCTGCAGTCCTGTCCAAGGTTTCTCATAGTTATTCTCATTAACATCCCACTGGGTTGTGAGTTTTTCCTTGCCCTTATGTGGGATCTGAACGGAGGATGTCGTTGTGGCTTGTGCAGCCCTTTGAGACACTTGTGATTTAGGGCTATATAGATAAACATTCATTCTTGATAGATAGATAGATAGATGGATAGATGGATGGATGGATGGATGGATGGATGGATGGATGGATGGATGGATGGATGGATGGATGGATGGATGGATAGATAGATAGATAGATAGATAGATGGATAGTACTTTATTGATTCCTTCAGGAGAGTCTAGGGGTAGGTCTACAAACTATTGCCGATAAACAATATTATTGCCATTATTTTTTGAGACCAAATTAACCACTGATGAAATGAAAATCCATATTAATAATGCAAGAATACCCTTTCAAATGCAACAAACCTGTATTCTCGTACATTACAACAGTGTAATTGAAATACAATTTTTAAATACCAAGTTAAGTAAAACGAAAAAAATAATCCTAATAAAATATACTCAATGTTGCACTTGTAATCTGTAACCTCGCATAATCTGTAACCTCGCATACACACGGCGAGTATGGAGGCAGGAAAACTTGCCGACTTCAATTTAATTTACCGTCGGGTTGATTGACTTACCGAGTATGTGCCCAGGCCTAGAAGTGGGAAACATATGTCACAGCACAGTGGAACAGTACATGCCGAATTACATGGATAATACAATCCAAAAATCCGGGATGGTTTCGAAACGCTTTTTGTAAAGAAAAACCGGACGTGTTATCAGCCTATTTAACAAAATCGATGCCAGTCAGTGTGCTGACCTTTGAAAGCGCGCCACACTACTTACATTCTCCGACTTTGCTCCTTTTTCTGTCGCAAAGTAAAGTTTCAGAAGGCGCAGGCATGCAGGACGTCAGACACCACACAATGTGTGGAGGTGATGGTGTCTGCGAGGAGCAACGGTTGACATTTCCAAAGTTCAACAGCCTCTCTCAGCTTGGTATTTGTGCACGGCCGGGTTCTACGGGCGGCGACGCGGCGCGCCTTCGGAATACAAACCGCTCGCTTGCACGTATATAGGCCCCGGCAAACACTTGATTTGTGCGGCAAACATGCAAATGAGCGACACGCTGTGCAGCCGCGTGGGTCACAGCTGCGTCGTTTCCCTTCCCCTCTCTATCAGCTGTTAGTTAATCCCACACATCAGTTGCACAAATTAGACGTGCCGTGCAGCGTGGAAGCTCCCCCGCCCCCACCCTTGAGGTAGTCTTCTGCCGAGCGCACCGGGAATACGAGGAAATGACGGAGGGCCTCGCGCTGGCGCCGCTGTGGAAGCACGGTAATGCTCTTCTTTTCTTGCAGCCACAACATTCGAGGATAAGAAGATGATGACAACATCACAAAAGGCGTTTTGGGCCATTACGCTTCTGAATGCACCACCCCCCACCAGCATTGAACCCGCACCCATTGACTTGTGAGATCTATAAGCACTTTTACACACTCGTCTTTTATTGCAGCAGCGAACTGCGATTTTTATTTTTTATTTTTATTGAGCCACATTTGGCTTTAGGGAGCAACTGGCAGCACTCTGCTGCACATCAATACATTATTGGTGTTCCGTATGTGCTGCACATGCTTTTTATTTGGCTTTGCAGCGTCTTACGCACACTTAGTATTGCCCCCACACCCTTAAGGGACAGCTATGGATATTGCCCTGAATATGTCACAGAATATAGGACAACTAGAGATGTCCGATAATATCGGCAGTATTAAGATCCGTACTCGGATCTTCTCACATTATTGTTTATTGTTCCAGTTTAGTTTTCATTCTCCGTCCGACCCTGTTATTTCTTGTTTAGTCTGTAACCATGGTTACATATTATTTCCACCTGCTAGTCTCGGTTCTCGCACACCTGTTTATGGTAATTGCTTTCCTATTTAAGCTCACCCCTTTTCGTTCTTCGATCTGTCTCGGATCTTAGTTTGCTGTCATGTACGACTGGTATGTTTTTCTCGATAGCTCATACGCTAAGCCACTTGCCATTTTAGCTCTCATGCTAATTGTGTTTTGTTTTACCAAGTTTAGTTTATGTGTATGTAAGGCAGTAGCCTGTTAATTTATAAGACAGTACCTCTTTATGTCACTGGATGTCGCTATTCTGTTGATTTCTACCTGTGGGTTCAGCACGCCTCACCGGTTTGTCCCTCAGTGGACACCATAGTCAGAGAGAACTAGGCAGCTGCAGGCGCCATCTTTGACAATGTTTTTCTTTTCCACTAAAAAGGTGAGACCTGTTTTATGACTGTCTGAACACTTTATAAGATATTAAAGTTAAAAATGCACATCCAGCAAATTTGTTGCAATACAGTGTTAGCTAAGGTGTTTACTTACATTTTGATGTGTTTTGAAGAAATGTGCAATTCCGTTTTTGTACTTAAATGTTTGATGTAAGTTGGCCAGTGTGATTAACATTTAGTAGAGTCTGAATTGAATGGGGTTGTGAAGGATGGCTTTTTACATGTTTATTCTGGTCACTGTGTTTGAACTACTGATTTGTGATTTATTGTTATTTAGCATTTGGGCCTATTGAATATGAGAAAAATTTATATATATTTTTTGACATATGTTAATGTGTTCTTTTGCATTGAGACACATTTGTAATGTGAATGTTTTTTCTTTTCCACTGAAAAGCTTAATGACCAGAGCCAGAGAGGACCACTACTGTGAGCAAATAAATGCAACAAGGTCTCATCCACAATCCAGAACCACTGTGTCCAGTGTCCAATCTCTCCGCACAACAACCCACCTTATAAACACTAAAAACACAACGCAGAGTCCAAGGGTGTGTCGAGAGGCAGTGACATTGTGGGTTACATATACTTCCTAGCTCTCATGCTAGCGCCTTTTGTTTCCCTTTTTCTTAGCTCCTGTGTTTTTGTTTCTAGCCCTTTTATTACTTTAATAAATACATTAAATCTTACCTTATTGTGTTCGTCGCTTCGACGCATCCCTGGAAAAACGACTCCGGCAACAATATGCCAAACAAGTCTCACAGGCAGTCCGAAATTATCGGACATTATCAGCCGATAAATGCTTTAAAATGTAATATCGAAAATTATCGGTATCGATTTCAAAATTATCGTTATCAGTTTCAAAAAGTAAATTCATGACTTTTCAAAACGCCGCTGTGTACACGGATGTAGGGTGAAGTACAGAGCGCCAATAAACCTTAAAGGCACTGCCTTTGCGTGCCAGCCCAGTCACATAATATCTGCGGCTTTTCACACACACAAGCGAATGCGAGCCATACTTGGTCAACAGCCATACAGGTCACACTGAGGGTGGCTGTATAAACAACTTTAAAACTGTTACAAATATGCGCCACACTGTGAACCCATACCAAACGAGAATGACAAACACATTTCGGGAGAACATCTGCACCGTAACACAACATAAACACAACAGAACAAATACCCAAAACTCTTACGGGACGCTACCTTAAAGGCACTGCATTTGCGTGCCGGCCCAGTCACATAATATCTACGGCTTTTCACTTCACAAGTGAATGCGAGCCATACTTGTTAAACAGCCATACAGGTCACATTGAGGGTGGCCGTATAAACAACTTTAAAACTGTTACAAATATGCACCACACTGTGAACCCACACCAAACATGAATGACAAACACATTTAGGGAGAACATCCGCACCGTAACACAACATAAACAGAACAAATACCCAAAACTCTTACGGGACGCTACAGTATACACCCTCCCCCAACCCCTACCCCTCACCTCAAACCCCCCCGCCCACCTCAACCTCCTCATGCTCTCTCAGGGAGAGCATGTCCTAAAATCCAAGTTGCTGTTTTGAGGCATGTTAAAAAAAATAATGCACTTTCCATCCATTTTCTACCGCTTATTCCCTTTCGGGGTTGCGGGGGGCGCTGGCGCCTATCTCAGCTACAATCGGGCGGAAGGCGGGGTACACCCTGGACAAGTCGCCACCTCATCGCAGGGCCAACACAGATAGACAGACAACATTCACACTCACATTCACACACTAGGGCCAATTTAGTGTTGCCAATCAACCTATTCCCAGGTGCATGTCTTTGGAGGTGGGAGGAAGCTGGAGTACCCGGAGGGAACCCACGCATTCACGGGGAGAACATGCAAACTCCACACAGAAAGATCCTCAGCCTGGAATTGAACCCAGGACTGCAGGACCTTCGTATTGTGAGGCAGACGCACTAACCCCTCTTCCACCGTGAAGCCCCAATGCACTTTGTGACTTCAATAATAAATATGGCAATGCCCTTTTGGCATTTTTTTTCCCATAACTTGAGTTGATTTATTTTGGAAAACCTTGTTACATTGTTTAATGCATCCAGCGGGGCATCAGAACTAAATTAGCCACAATAATGTGTTAATTCCACGACTGTATAAATCGGTATCGGTTGATATCGGCATCGATAATTAAGAGTTGGATAATATCGGAATATTGGCAAAAAAGCCATTATCGGACATCCCTAAAGGCAACCCTTTGTTTTCAAAATACGTTATTGGGTAAAATATTGAAAACTTTCCCAGTATACCAGCAACTATTTTACCAGTTGCAGGTCACTGATGTGTGTGCGGGAGCGCCAGGAGGAAAAAAGTCGTCTTACCCGCAGAGATGTGTTAAAAGTCAAAGTACCACTGATTGTCACACACACACTAAGTGTGGTGAAATTAACCTCTGCATTTGACCCATCACCCTTGATCACCCCCTGGGAGGTGAGGGGAGCAGGGAACAGCGGCGGTGGCCGCGCTCGGGAATCGTTTTTGGTGATTCAACCCACAATTCCAACCCTTGATGCTGAATGTCAAGCAGGGGGGTAATGGGTCCCATTTTTATAGTCTTTGGTACGACTCAGCCGGGGTTTGAACTCACAACCTACCGATCTCAGGGCGGACACTCTAACCACAAATCCACTTAGCAGGTCACTGGTTATGGTTGGGTCGCATGTTTATGCGTGGCTCTTTCTCCCGAGATGCAGACGGAAAACTCCGGAGTCAAGGTACAGGTAAGAAAATGAGTTAATGTCCATAAATCATGCGGGATACGAACCAAAAGAGCTCCAGGGTGCCGATAGCACGGGAAGCTAACGGAATAGCGAACAAGGGGTTGCTTAGCATATGAATCCAAAGGTAAATCCACGACGTAACTTGTTGCATAGAAAGAAAATTGTCAAGACGTGGATTTTGGGGTTTGTTTTTCCGGAAGGCAAAGCAAAGTTGGTGCTGGCAAGACGTGAAGGTAGGGACATATTTATTAATTGCTATAGAAAAAGGTATAAAACTAAAGGCGCGCACAAAAGCGGAGAACAAACTTAACTAACGAAACAAAAACTAGCACTTGGGCAAAAAACTATGAACATGAAACTAATAAACACTTACTGTGACAAGAAAAAACAAAACTTACGTGGCATGGCAAGAAGCAAAACTATGGACATTATGAGTAACAGAGCATGGCATGAAGTGAACGGAGGAAGAATCACCAGGCTGATTTCCTGGCAACTTTCGGTTTAAATAATAGACATGATTAATGAAAACAGGTGCAGACTCCAAATGTGACAAAGGTGAAACTAATGGTTGCTATGGTGACAAAACAAGAGTGAAAAAGCAGGAACTGAGTGTCCAAAAAACAAACAGCACACGGGCAAAAAAATAACATGATCAACAGACATGACACAAATAAAGGAAACCAGACTGAGTGTGGTAAACAGCGGGAATAAGGAACCCTCTGATTAGTGCCCAGGAGCAGGTGAGTGTCCCAAACACTAACCAGAGGCAGGTGAAACGAACAAAATGATCCGGGCAGCGGATCATGGCACACTGGTAATTAACTACATCTATTAACTAGATCCACTATGGACTGGACTCTCACACTAATAACTTGATCCACTATTGAATGGACTATCAAAATATTAACTAGATCCACTATGGACTGGGCTCTCACACTATTAACTAGATCCACTATAGACTAGACTCTCACATTATTAACTAGATCCACTATGGACTGGGCTCTCACACTATTAACTAGATCCACTATAGACTAGACTCTCACATTATTAACTAGATCCACTATGGACTGGAGTCTCACACTATTTACTAGATCCACTATGGACTGGACTCTCAAAATATTAACTAGATCCTCTATGGACTGGACTCTCACACTATGGACTGGACTCTCACACTATTAACTAGATCCACTATGGACTGGACTCTCACACTATTAACTAGATCCACTATGGACTGGAATCTCACACTATTAACTAGATCCACTAAATACTGGACTCTCACACTATTAACTAGATCCACTATTGAATGGAGTCCCACACTATTAACTAGATCCACTATGGATTAGACTCTAACACTATTAACTAGATCCACTATGGACTGGAGTCTCACACTATTAACTAGATCCACTATGGACTGGACTCTCAAAATATTAACTAGATCCACTACGGACTGGACTCCCACACTATTAACTAGATCCACTAATGACTGGACTCTCACACTATTAACTAGATCCACTATGGACTGGACTATCACACTAATAACTAGATCCACTATGGACTGGACTCTCAAAATAGTAACTAGATCCACTAATGACTGGACTCTCACACTATTAGCTAGATCCACTATGGACTGGACTCTCACACTATTAACTAGATCCACTATGGAATGGACTCTCACACTATTAACTAGATACAATATGGACTGGACTCTCACACTATTAACTAAATCCACTACGGACTGGGCTCTCACACTATTAACTAGATCCACTATGGACTGGACTCTCACACTATTAACTAAATCCACTATGGACTGGACTCTCACAATATTAACTAGATCCACTATGGACTGGACTCTCACACTATTAACTAGATCCACTATGGACTGGACTCTCACACTATTAACTAGATCCACTAATGATTGGACTCTCACACTATTAACTAGATCCACTATGGACTGGACTCTCACATTATTAACTGGATCCACTATTGACTGGACTCTCACACTATTAACTACATCCACTATGGACTGGAGTCTCACACTATTAACGAGATCCACTATGGACAGGACTCTCACAATATGAACTAGATCCACTGTGGACTGGACTCTCAAACTATTAACTAGATCCACCTATGACTGTTCTCTCACACTATTAACTAGATCCACTATGGACAGGACTCTCACACTATTAACTAGATCCACTATGGACAGGACTCTCACACTATTAACTAGAGCCACTATGGACTGGACTCTCCCAATATTAACTAGATCCACTATGGACAGGACTCTCACACTATTAACTAGATCCACTATGGACAGGACTCTCACACTATTAACTAGAGCCACTATGGACTGGACTCTCCCAATATTAACTAGATCCACTATGGAATGGACTCTCACACTATTAACTAGATCAACTAATGACTGGACTCTCACACTATTAACTAGATCCACTATGGACTGGAGTCTCACACTATTAACTAGATCCACTATGGACTGGACTCTCACAATAATCACTAGATCCACTATGGCCTGGACTCTCAAAATATTAACTAGATCCACTATGGACTGGACTCTCACACTATTAACTAAATCCACTATGGACTGGACTCTCACACGATTAACTAGATCCACTAATGACTGGAATCTCACACTATTAACTAGATCCATTAATGGCTGGACTCTCACACCATTAACTAGATCCACTATGGACTGGACTCTCACACTATTAACTAGATCCACTATGGACTGGACTCTCACACTATTAACTAGATCCACTATGGACTGGAGTCTCACACTATTAACTAGATCCACTTGGGACTAGACTCTCACACTATTAACTAGATCCACTATGGACTGGAGTCTCACACTATTAACTAGATCCACTATGGAATGGACTCTCACACTATTAACTAGATACAATATGGACTGGACTCTCACAGTATTAACTAGATCCACTATGGGTTGGACTCTGACACTATTAACTAAATCCAGTATGGACTGTACTCTGACACTATTAACTAGATCCACTATGGACTGGACTCCAATACGATGAACTATATCCACTCGACGTCCATTGCACTGATGATTAAAAAACAATAAGCACATAAGATCAATCGGCTCGCCCGAAATGGATGTGCTGCCGGGCACAAAATGGCTGCGCTGCCAGGCAAACAATGGATGGATGAAACATTCGTACAACAATCCGGTCCGTGGCTCGTAAATCGAAACGTTCCTATAATGAGGGGTTCGTAAATGGTGGATCCACCGTACTTAAAGAATTGCATTTTTTCCTGATTTTGCTCGGTCATAGTCCATGGTGTACCCCGCCTTCCGCCCGAATGCAGCTGAGATAGGCTTCCAGCACCCCCCGCGACCACGAAAGGGCCAAGCGGTAGAAAACGAATGGATGGATATTCCTATTACGACTCTCCCTGTGTCCTCCGAGTTACCAAGGAGCTTGATGACCACCTGTTTTCTTTTGATTGAGTTAGACAACAAAGGGCCTTGCCATTACAATATAACTATAACCACCTGACTTTGTGCAAATGTGCCTTTGTTCCTTCTTGGCCCTCCCTGCACCCCCCAGGTTGCCTAAATATTTGCTCGTTAATATGAGGCGTCCCCTAAAACGCGCAATAAATAAACACAGCAGCATTAGGACATCATGTTTTACATTCAATATACTATTTTCAGACAAACCCAGCCAGTGAACAGACGCGGTAATGCCAAAGTTATCTAAAGTGCCACTTCTCCCTCTATCTCGCCCTCTCTCTCCCCCGACTAACACAAACATTGTGTCACCACAGCTGCAGTTTAAATCGGCGGGCAGGAAAACGCGGCGGCGAGCCTTCAGAGAGGGACATGGAAAATATTAGCCGGGCATAGATGGAAGGCTGCTTTACATATGGCTCACATGACTGGGTCATTAGCCCCCGGGCCAGAAGAGCGAGGATGCACAGGCGGTTTGAAAGTGAGCAGATGGAGGGGCCGGGGACAACGAGGTGAATAATATGCAGGCTATTACATTGCAGGGTAGGAGGAGGCGGGGTCTTTTTAAATCCCTCTTATCTCCTGTTGCAGTGCCATTGTTATACTATTACTGTTAAAACCGCCGGCCTGTATTAAGAGTGAGGGATACTAAAATGGCCTAACTTCACATTTAGAGGATGAGGCGTGCTAAAAAGGCTGCCCTGAGAATGAG
Organism: Nerophis ophidion; assembly: GCF_033978795.1. Classification (NCBI taxonomy): domain Eukaryota; kingdom Metazoa; phylum Chordata; class Actinopteri; order Syngnathiformes; family Syngnathidae; genus Nerophis; species Nerophis ophidion. Next base: position 16,881,992 of record NC_084629.1, read on the forward strand.
GTTATGCACGCTCCTTGTTTAACCTCTTTTTTTTTAGGGTCTTATTTACAGGGCTTTTTGAAAATGACATGTTTATTATTATTATTATTATTCAGTTGTTATTGTTTTTAAATCACCATTATTGAATTGGGCTTTATCAAAAACAGTATTGCTATAGTAATTGTATTATTAAATAGTTATAATTTATATATTAATATTATTCAATTGCTATTTAAAATATACAGTTTTGTTATTGTTACTGTATTATTAAATAATTATTTAAATATTACTATTATTCAATTGATATTTAGAAATACAGTTTTGTTATTATTGTATTATTAAATAGTTATCATTTAAATATTATTATTATTCAGTTGCTTTTTTTTAAATACTGCATTATTATTATTGTATCATTAAAAAGTTGTCATTTATATATTACTATTATTCAATTGCATTTTTTTAAATATATTATTGATTTATTGTTGTATTATTCAATTGATATTTAAAAAAACACAGTTTCGTTATTATTGTATTATTAAATAGTTATCATTTAAATATTATTACTATTCAATTGCTTTTTTAAAATCCAGTATTATTATTGTATTATTAAATAGTTGTCATTTATATATTACTATTATTCAATTGCATTTTTAAAATACATTATTGTTATTATTATTGTATTATTAAATTTATATTTACAAAAACAGTTTTGTTATTATTGTATTATTAAATATTTATCATTTATATATTATCATTATTCAATTGCTATTTTTAAAAATACAGTATAGTTATTATTATTGTATTATTAAATATTATCATTTAAATATTACTATTATTCAATCGCAATTTTTTTTAAATACATTATTATTATTATTGTTATTGTATTATTAAATAGTTATCATTTATATATTACTATTATTCAATTGCTATAATTTTTTTAAAATACATTATTGTTATTATTATTGTATTATCCATCCATCCACCCATTTTCTACCGCTTGTCCCATTTGGGGTCGCTGGAGTACTTTGGTTCTTTTCAGTACTTTTCTAAATAAAGGGAACCACAAAAAAATGGCATTATTGGCTTTATTTTAACAAAAAATCGGAGAGTACATTGAACATATGTTTTTTATTGCAGTTAAGTTCATCCATTCATCCGATTTCTACTGCGTGTCCCTTTCGGGGTCGAGGGGGTTGCTTTCTTGCCCTTTCTTGCCTATCTCAACTGCATTCGGGCGGAAGGCGGGGTACACTCTGGACAAGTTGCCACCTCATCGCAGGGCCCGCAGTTAAGTCCTTGAATAGAATAGTGAACATACTAGACACCTTGTCTTTTACTAGTAAGTAAATGAAACAAAGACTATTAATTTAGCTTATGGTGTATGCAGTAACATATTGTGTCATTTTCCATTTGATTATTTTATTAACATTATTAAGGACATCCATCCATTTTTCTACCACTTGTCCCGTTTGGGATCGTGGGGGGTCCCCGGAGCCTATCTCAGCTGCATTCGGGAGGAAGGCGGGGTACACCCTGGACAAGTCGCCATCTCATCGCAGGGCCAACACAGATAGACGGACAACATTCACACTCACATTCCCACACTAGGGACCATTTAGTGTTGCTAATCAACCTATCCCCAGGTGCATGTCTTTGGAGGTGGGAGGAAGCCGGAGTACCCGGAGGGAACCCACACAGTCAAGGGGAGAACACACAGAAAGATCCCGAGCCCGGGATTGAACCCAGGACTGCTCAGGACCCTCGTATTGTGAGGCACAAGCACTAACCTCTGTCCCACCGTGCTGCCTATTGTATTATTAAATAGATATTATTTAAATATTACTATTATTCAATTGCTATTTTTTTTAAGATACAGTATTTTTATAATTATTGTATTATTAAATAGTTATTATTTAAATATTACTCTCATTCAATTGATATATTTAACTATTGTTATTGTTATAGACTTAGACTTAAACAAACTGTATTGATCCACAAGAGAAATTGTTCCACACAGTAGCTCAGTTTCAAAGGATGGAAAGGGCAAGGACGGAAAGGATAATGCAGGTATTAAAAAGACTAAAAATGTACCATAGTAGCAATATAAAATATAACATACATGTAATATTTACATATTATATATACAGTATGTAATATATACTGATATATTATATTATTATATTATTTTTTTATATAATTATATATAGCGGTATAGCTCGGTTGGTAGAGTGGCCGTGCCAGCAACTTGAGGGTTCCAGGTTCGATTCCCGCTTCCGCCATCCTAGTCACTGCCATTGTGTCCTTGGGCAAGACACTTTACCCACCTGATCCCAGTGCCACCAACACTGGTTTAAATCTTAGATATTGGGTTTCACTATGTAAAAGCGCTTTGAGTCACTAGAGAAAAGCGCTATATAAATATAATTCACTTCACTTTACTAATAAATAAAATATGTAACAAATCCCAATTACCATGTACAATATTACAGTATATGTAACAGTTGCAGCAAAAAAATAAAAAAATAAAAAAAATATTACTTTTAAATTGTTATTACTATTATTCAACAGCTATTCATATTTAAACATTATTGTTTTATATTCGTTATCAAAATTAAGTATTGTTATCATTACAATTACAATTGGTAGCAAAATTCCAGTTTCAATTAATCTTTGGGAGCCTTGACATGACTAAAAACTCATTTAGCAGCTCCCCGTGTAAAAAAAAGAACACTTGCCCTTCAAAAAATATGTGTATTTTTCATAGAATGCACAAAAGAAATCTCAAGAACCAATATTTGAAAACAAAAATTAAAATTTTTGAAGAAAAATGCACACATTTCTATTTTTTTCTTCCACACCCATTCGTTCCTCATCAATTCTCAATCTTCTCCGAGATGAACATATGCATATCAGAAGCAGGCACCTTAAGTCCAATATAGCAACGTTGTCTATTGTGTTGGTATATATTGTACAATTTTGTTTCCATATGAGTTGGGAAATTGTGTAAGATATAAATATAAAAGGAATACAATGATTTGCAAATAATTTTCAACCCATATTCAGTTGAATGTGCTACAAAGACAACATATTTGATGTTCAAACTGATAAAAAAAATGTTTTTTGCAAATAATCATAACTTTAGAATTTGATGCCAGCAACACGTGACAAAGAAGTTGGGAAAAGTGGCAATAAATACTGATAAAGTTGAGGAATGCTCATCAAACACTTATTTGGAACATCCCACAGGTGTGCAGGCTAATTGGGAACAGGTGGGTGCCGTGATTAGGTATAAAAACAGCTTCCCAAAAAATGCTCAGTCTTTCACAAGAAAGGATTGGGCGAGGTACACCCCTTTGTCAACAACTGCGTGAGCAAATGGTCAAACAGTTTAAGAACAACGTTTCTCAAAGTGCAATTGCAAGAAATTAAGAGATTTCAACTTCTACGGTCCTTAATATCATCAAAAGGTTCAGAGAATCTGGAAAAATCCCTACATGTAAGCAGCATGGCCCGAAACCTTCGATCCCTCAGACGGCACTGTATCAAAAACCGACATCAATCTCTAAAGCAGTGGTTCTCAACCTTTTTTCAGTGATGTACCCCCTGTGAACATTTTTTAATTAAAGTACCCCCTAATCAGAGCAAAGCATTTTTGGTCGAAAAAAGAGATAAAGAAGTAAAATACAGCACTATGTCATCAGTTTCTGATTTATTACATTGTAGAACAGTGCAAAATATTGCTCATTTGTAGTGGTCTTTCTTGAACTATTTGGAAAAAAAGATAAAAATAACAAAAAACTTGTTGAAAAATAAACAAGTGATTCAACTATAAATAAAGATTTCTACACATAGAAGTAATCATCAACTTAAAGTGCCCTCTTTGGTGATTGTAATAGAGATCCATCTGGATTCATGAACTTCATTCTAAACATTTCTCCACAAAAAAAAAAAATCTTTAACATCAATATTTATGGAACATGTCCACAAAAAAAAATCTAACTGTCGACACTGAATATCGCATTGTTGTATTTTTTTAATTTTTTTTTTTACAGTTTATGAACTTACATTCATATTTTGTTGAAGTATTATTCAATAAATATATTTATAAAGGATTTTTAAATTGTTGCTATTTAAAAAAAAATCTAACGTACCCCTTGGCATACCTCCAAGTATCCCCAGGGGTACGCGTATCCCCATTTGAGAACCACTTCTCTAAAGGATATCACCACATGGGCTCAGGAACACTTCAGAAAACCACTGTCACTAAATACAGTTGGTCGTTACATCTGTATATGCAAGTTAAAACTCTGCTATGCAAAGCAAAAGCCATTTATCAACAAAATACAGAAACGCCGCTGTCTTCTCTGGGCCCAAGATAATTTAATATGGACTGATGCAAAGTGGAAAAGTGTTCTGTGGTCTGACGAGTCCACATTTCAAATCGTTTTTGGAAACTGTGGACATTTGTGTCCTCTGGAACAAAGCGGAAAAGAACCATCTGGAATGTTATAGGCGCAAAGTTCAAAAGCCAGCATCTGTGATGGTATGGAGGTGCATTAGTGCCCAAGGCAAAGGCACCATAATGCTGAAATGTACATACCGGTTTTGGAGCAACATATACTGCCATTCAAGCAATGTTATCATGGACGCCCCTGCTTATTTCAGCAAGACAATGCCACATCACGTGTTACAACAGCGTGGCTTCATAGTAAAAGAGTGCGGGTACTAAACTGGCCTGCCTGTAGTACAGACCTGTCTCACATTGAAAATTTTGAGGCCTAAATTACGACAAACGAGACCCCGGACGGTTGAACAACTTAAGGTATACATCAAGCAAGAATGGGAAAGATTTCCATCTGAAAAGCTTCAAAAATGTGTTTACTCAGTTCCCAAACATTTATTGAGTGTTGTTAAAAGAAAAGGTGATGTAACACAGTGGTGAACATGCCCTTTCCCAACTACTTTGGCACGTGTTGCAGCCATGAAACTCAAAAGTTAATTATTATTTGCAAAAAAAAAAATAAGTGTATGAGTTTGAACACCAAATGTCTTGTCTTTGTAGTGCATTCAACTGAATATGGGTTGCAAAGGATTTGCAAATCATTGTATTCCGTTTATATTTACATCTAACACAATTTCCCAACTCATATGGAAACGGGGTTTGTAAATGGGGCATTAAAGCATGTGGCGTGAAGAATTATTCCCTGCTGATGCTGACTCGTGTGTGCGTGTGTGTTTGCGTGTGTGTGTTTGTGTGTGTGCGTGTGTGTGTGCGTGTGTGGAACAGATCCATGTAAAGTGCGTGATTGACATCCTCCTTATGACTGAGAGGTGGTCACAACTCCTGTTGGGCTGATTTCCCTCTTATTTTTCTCCGCTTTATGTAGCCATCTTCCACACTTCCTTCTTTTTATCTCACTCTCTCTGACACACACTGGCGCACTCAGAAGATACAAATGTTTGAGGAGCAAATAATGTGAGGACAATGATGGCTTCCATCACATGACGTCCGTCTGACATTTCTGTCAGAAGTCTGCGTGAAACGGACTTTGATATACATTAAAATTGCAATTAATGCAAATGATACAAAAAGAAAGTTATGTCAACTATCTCGTTTAATCTAAATGTTAATATTATTGACATCAAGTGGCCAACTTTATATGACAGCACTACAGAGTAACAATACGTCATGATTGCTTCATTATACAATTATTGCAATCTGATGTATTCTGACACATAGGTACCTATGTGTAATAGTGTGATGTTGTTGCGCTATATTATGAACGAGACAGGGTGTTATGTTTTATTTTGAAGTATTAGTTTTATTTTGAAGAACCGGATGTCCGGTGCAGGAAGTGACTGCGTTTTTTTCGGAAATTCTCCTCTTCTATCGGACTTTTGCTGATGAGGTAATAGTTCTTCCTTGCTCCGTGATTCTTGTGTAAATATTATTTCTAAACTTTCATAATACTTTAAAATTTAAAACATTAATGTTGTAGGTATAAGTGATGTGTTGTTTTAAGTATTTTTTTATGCACAATTTTGTTAAGTAAGGATTAGAGCGTCGAATGTTTGAAATGTTTGGTCATAATTACACATGGTATTTACGCAGGTATCACTCCGTCAGAAAAGTAGAGACAAGTGTATGTGTTTCATGTTTCCAACAAAGGTATGTGGATTTGTGTATTATTATTTTTTTGGTGATAAAACGTTTTTGTTATTGTAATTTAAATTATTCTTTTATATGAATGACTGTTGTTTATTTCCTCTTCTATCGGACTTTTGCTGATGAGGTATCACTCTGCCAGAAAAGTAGAGACCTGTTTATGTGTTTAATTTTCCAAAAAAGGTGGCCAATAAATGATGAAACGACGGAATGGTGGAGTGTCTCTTACTTAAAAAACTACACAACACAGAATAAGAATCACTACATATGTACATACGTATTTAACGTATAAAAAAACCGATGCGAAAACTGCAATCAATACAGTATCTATCTGGTGTAGTCTGATATCTACCTACCTATCTACCTAGCTACAACAAATTGATCAAACAATCTACAATCATTTCTACCTGGTGCATTCTGACACCAAAATACTTAAAAGTACCAGTCGAGTGGAAAAACAAGTTACCTCTATATTAAAGCTATTATCATATACATCTGATTTATGACATCAAGAGACTTCCAAAGTGTGTGAATAAATAGATATGATCAAAATAGTATCAATCTCAAAGAGATTCCCAAGCCATTTTAAAGGCCTACTGAAACCCAGTCTGATATTTTATATATCAATGATGAAATATCAACATTGCAACACATGCCAATATGACCAGTTTAGTTAACTAAATTGCAATTTTTAATTTCCCACAATGTGTCTTGTTGAAAATGTCGCGGTATAATGACGCGTATGATGACGCGTGTGTTTGACGTCTCGGGTTGTAGCGGACATTATTTTCCAGCCCTATCCGAGTTATAAGTAGTCTGATTTAATCGCATAAATACACAGTATTCTGGAGAAGTCAAAGTAGAAAGATGGATTTGGGAAGCTTTTTGTTGTGATCCGATGGTCGGATCATCACCATATTGTTATTTTTGTTCCATTTTTATATCACTCTGCTGTTTGACATACTTAGTTCCTGTTTTGTTTGTTTCCATGGTCACTCATTAGTTTCAGCTGCTACTCTCTTTTCCAGCACGCCTGTCTTTACTAATCACCACCTGTTTATAAGCCAGCGTTTTCTGTTCACTGATTGTCGGATCTTAGTTTGTTCACATACATCTGTTTATGACTTGTCTCTCACTCTTGTTTTCGCTAGCTCTCACGCTAAGCTTTATTTTTATTCCTAGCTTTCACGCTAGTTGTTTTGTATTTCCTTTTGTGTGCCTTTGTGCTTCGGTTTGTTTGTCCGAGCTTTCCATGCTAGCGCTTTTATTTGCCTTTTCTATTTGTATCAGTGTTTTTGTTCATAGGTCCTTTTGTTTAATAAATCCCTTAGTTCTTACCTTTTTGCTGTGTTCTTGCTGACGCATCCACGGAGGACCGAATCCGGCATTACAATGCCACACGAGCGTAACACTTTTAGCCTTTAGCCACACAAACACAGCCGGTATTTCATTGTTTAAAATTCCCGAAGGTGAAGCTTTACTATGGAACAGAGCGGTCAAGCGAACATGAATCCCGACCACATGTCAACCTGCAGGTTTCGGTGAGAAAATTGTGGAATTAAGTCGGCTCTTACCGCAAAACGGAACTGTGTACACAGACGTAGGGAGGAGGACAGAGTGCCAGTATTGCTTAAAGACACTGCCTCTGCATACTTGGTCAACAGCCATACAGGTCACACTCAGGGTGGCCGTATAAACAACTTTAACACTGTTACAAATATGCGCCACACTCTGAACCCACACCAAACAAGAATGACAAAAACATTTCGAGAGAACATCCGCACCGTAACACAACATGAACACAACAGAACAAATACCCAGAACCCCTTGCAGCACTAACTCTTCCGGGAGGCTACAATATACACCCCCGCTACCCCCTACCGCCACCTCAACCTCCATATGCTCTCAGAGCATGTCCCAAATCCCAAGCTGCTGTTTTCAGGCATGTTAAAAAAAATAATGCACTTTGTGACTTCAATAATAAATATGGCAGTGCCATGTTGGCATTTTTTTCCATCACTTGAGTTGATTTATTTTGGAAAACCTTGTTACATTGTGGTAGCGGACATTATTTTCCAGCCCGATCCAAGCTATAAGTAGTCTGCTTTAATCGCATAATCACACAGTATTCTGGACATCTGTGTTGCTGAATCATTTGCAATTTCTTCAATTAATAATGGAGAAGTCAAAGTAGAAAGATGGAGGTGGGAAGCTTTTAGCCTTTAGCCACACAAACACAGCCGGTGTTTCCTTGTTTAAAATTCCTGAAGGTGAAGCTTTACTATGGAACAGAGCGGTAAAGCGAACATGAATCCCGACCACATGTCAACCTGCAGGTTTTGGTGAGAAAATTGTGGTAATAAGTCGGCTCTTACCGTAGACATGAGCGGAGCTCACGTCCTCCTGCAACTGCGGACTATTACCTCCTCCCACCGGAGACACTGGCGGTCACTACACCCGTGGCCACACCCCTCCGACTTTCAGGTACTATATAATCTCAGTAAAACACTAGTAACGCAATAGGCAAATAAGGGATTTTACAGAATTATCCTAGTAAATGTGTCTAATAACATCTGAATCGCTCTCACTGCCCTCGCGTTTTTTTTTTTTTTTCTAGTTCTTCACTCTCAATATCCTCATCCACATATCTTTCATCCTCGCTCAAATTAATGGGGAAATTGTCGCTTTCTCGGTCCGAATCGCTCTCACTGCTGCTGGCAATGATTGTAAACAATGTGAGGATGTGAGGAGCTCTACAACCAGTGATGTCACGCGCACATTGTCTGCTACTTCCGGTAAAGGCAAGGCTTTTTTATTAGTGACCAAAAGTTGTGAACTTTATCGTCGATGTTCTCTACTAAATCCTTTCAGCAAAAATATGCCAATATCGCAAAATGGTCAAGTATGACACATAGAATGGACCTGCTGTCCCCGTTTGAATAAGAAAATCTCATTTCAGTAGGCCTTTAAGAGTTAATGAGGAAGCCAGTCATGTGATTTGTGACAGAGCTTTAAGAACCACAGATCCCTTCCCCAACAACAACAATTAGACTTAGTTTTATCGTCATTCAAATTTTAACTTAACAGTACAGATAAGAAAGCAATTTTGTTGCATTAGCTCATTGTAGTGCAGGATAAAATATCAATAAGGTGCGAATATACATAGATTACTGTTCAGGTAAATATATTGCACTTTTGCATATGCATCCATGTTTATGGATGTATGTTGTATTGTCTTTATAGTCCAGCAAGTCAATCCGTTTTTTTGTGGGAAATGAGGGGATTATTATGATGTGTTCTGCAGAACCTCTTTCTAGTGTCCAGCAGTAAAAACAAACCCGGTCAGGCAGTGGCTTTTTGCGATCTCCCGCATAGGAGGAAGAGTTGTAATGCTACCCAAGCAGACTTTGTGAGAGCCAACTACCATTACTTTGTAAAAAAGTTTGATCCAAAACCTTAGATTTTTGAGTCTGAACCCAAAGAGGATGAGCAACAAGTTTTAGAACACTTAAATGAATGCAGCTTTATTGTAACACTATAGCATTGGCAGCATTACTAGGTGTTAAACATACAAACTAATTATAATTAAGTATAATAAAACAAATGCCTACTGAACATTTTCCACTCTCGCTGGGATGCCGGCGACAGATCGCTCACAAAATTTTGTTTAGAATTCCGTTCAATTGAATCGCAGTCCCCTTGGAGGGTTAAAACAAATTTGTGGTAACTTGCGTCTTTTCCACCACCTTGAGGACGTGAACGTCGACCAGTCTCTTGCCCCATGTCCACATTTGTCTACTACCTGTTGAGAGATTCATGAGTTATAATCGAGAAGTTACTTTTGAATGATTGAGACAAAGCGGTAGCATATGCCTGTTTAGTGTGTCAACAATAGCAGTGTAAGCTAGCATTAGCTCACTGCTATTAAAGCACTGCTAAAATAGGCGGTCTGCGTTGGCGCTTATAACAACAATATTGCTCATAATTGGTTAATTTTTAGGTCATGACATGTATTTAGAGTATTGTTGGCAGTTTGGGTGCAACAGACAACCACCGATCTGTTGACTATTTATTTCTGATTTTGCATGCATAAAAAAATCCAAACTCATGGGTTCTTGTCTTACATAAGGATAATGAATGATGCAGCCCTTTGAGACACTAGTGATTTAGGGCTATATAAGTAAACATTGATTGATTGATTGATAAACAGCACATCTTTTTCCACTGTTTGCGTATTTCCAGTATGACTAATCTAATAATATGGTGAGAGTGCAAAAGCGTTACTCTAGTGACGTAGAATCTACAGAAATTGCCAAAGATACTCAGAGCGGAATATTCAGAATGGCTGACTGCATTTGTGGCATTTTGTAATGTTTGGATCAGGGATCCCCAAACTTTTTGACTCGGGGGGCCGCAATAGGTTAACAAATTTGGCCGGGGGTCTGGCTGTGTGTGTGTGTGTGTATATATATATATATATATATATATATATATATATATACATATAGAAAATTTGAGCGCGATGATGCCATGTTTTCGATGGGAAAATGCATTTTTAGACTCTATGATCTGCCTAGGATACACCGAGAGTAACACACGGTAGAAAATGGATTAGAAGGGAAAGATTTACAAACATAACAACCAAAACAATAGTAATAATAAAACTAAATATAAACTTCCCGCTGGCCGAATTTTAGATGATGGCGGGCCGCATTCCCTGGTTTGGATGGTATTTTCACATACTTTGTAGATTGGAAATATAAGTGGATACGGTTTAAGGGATACAGTGAAACACAATTAAATATATAATTTCAACTTGTTTTCCCACTCTACTGGTACTTTAAACTAACAAAACAGCTAACTCATTTCACCATTTAGCCAACCAAAAACAACCAACCAGCCAGTAAACTATGATAAAATTAACTGCCCAACCGACCGACTGAACAGCCAACCTTTCAGCCAACCAACTAACGAACAGACCAACCAGCAAACTGTGAATGGAAGAAACAACGGACCGACTAACTAACCAGCAGAATGTGAACGAACAAAACAACCAACCAACTGACCGACAGACCTGTGAATGAACCGATTGACCGACCAACCATCCAGCCAAACTAACAAAATAACCAACCAGCAAACTGTGCATGAAAGAAACAACCGACCAACCAACTAACCAGCAGAATGTGAATGAAAATAACAACCAACCAACAAACCAATCAACCAGCTAACTGTGAACGAACGAACAAAACAACCAACCGACAGACAGACCTGTGAATGAACCGATCGACCAACCAACCATTCAGCCAACCAACCAACCAACCAACCAACCAACCAACCAACCAACCAACCAACCAACCAGCAAACAGTGCATGAAAGAAACAACCGACTAACCAACTAACCAGCAGAATGTGAATGGAAAAAACAACCAACCAACAAACCAATCAACCAGCTAACTGAACAAACGAAGAAAACAACCAACCAACTGACCGACAGACCTGTGAATGAACCGATCGACCGACCAACCATCCAGCCCACCATCCAACGAACTGTAAACGAAACAACCAACAAACCAATCAACCAGCTAACTGAACGAACGAAGGAAACAACCAACCGACTGACCGATAGACCTGTGAATGAACCGATCGACCGACCAACCATCCAGCCCAACAACCAACGAACTGTAAACAAAAAAAAACAACCAACAAACCAATCGGCCAGCTAACTGAACGAACGAAGGAAACAACCAACCAACTGACCGACAGACCTGTAAATGAACCGATCGACCGACCAACCATGCAGCCCAACAACCAACGAACTGTAAACAAAAAAAACAACCAACAAACCAATCGACCAGCTACCTGAACGAACGAAGGAAACAACCAACCAACTGACCGACAGACCTGTAAATGAACCGATCCACCGACCAACCATGCAGCCAGCCAACCAACCAACCAACCAACCAACCTGCAAACTGTGCATGAAAGAAACAACCGACCAACCAACTAACCAGCAGAATGTGAATGGAAAAAAAAACAACCAACCACCAAACCAATCAACCAGCTAACTGAACGAACGAGGGCAACAACCGACCAACTGACCGACATATCTGTGAATGAACCAATCGACCGACCAACCATCCAGCCCACCAACCAACATACTGTAAACAAAACAATCAACCAACCCACCATCCAATCAACCAACCAGCAAACTGAAAAAGAAAAACGACTGACAGACCAACTGGCCGACCAATCAATCAGCCAACAATTAATGGCAAACCAACAAAATACGCCAAGGGTGTATTTTCTATTAGTATGTCCTCTCCACTCTGGGCTTGTAAAGACCCACTTTTCATCTCAACCTCTCTCTGCACAAAAATCCACCATGAACTCGTCAGTCAATCAGAAGTCTGCAAAACTTTTGTTTCAAAGTTTCAATGGTCTACCCCAGTCAAAGAGATGCAAGAGCGAGGAGCAAGATGGACACACACTGACGGAAGATAAGCTGAACGAGAAGACAAGAAAAAGAAGATATGCAGGAGCACGCATGCCTAAAGTCAATGTCATTTCTCGTCTAATCTTTCTCTTCCTCGCCTCTGCCACGAAAGGTCCCTTTCTCTTTCTCATGCTGCTGTTTGGAGTTGTTTGTGCGACAGCCAACACTGCAGTCACACACTGAGAAAGAAAAGCCAGCAACAACACTAAGTCATACCCCACTCTCAAGGATAAAACCGCCGGGTTTCAAGGAGGGCGACGACTGACACAAGAAGCAGATCCGTCCTGTTTCTGGCCCTCGAAATGCATCTCTAGGAGCCCCCGCTTCCACACACGCACACACTCTTGACAACACAAATATTATGACGGCTAGGAAAGTGTTTTTATCTGATGTGAAACCCTGGCTGCCGAAGCAATGATATTTTAGTTCGCCACAAGGTATAAAAGCAGCCAACCTACAAGCGACGACGTCCTTCCTTTTCTTACACGGACAAGAATGTGGTGGCTCACGTATAAAGAAGGCGGCTTTGTGGCGTATTTTGCCCGCAGGATCTTAAGGCTGACTGCATGCGTGTTCAATAAAAGGAGATACATCCATCTGTGTAATTAAAAATTGATGGATTGCTGTTCAAATGCGCCTGTTGAGAAAGTCCCCCGGTGCATGTTGAATAATTACAGTAATCCATACATTTTCTACTCACAGGAGCCTCTGATTCCTACAATACTTTCGTTTTCGGTGTAGTATTTAGGTGGAAGACATGACCACATACCCCCTTGACCTGTTTTTGACCTGTTTTCCATTCTATATCATGCCTATAATGCCACTGCTTTGAGTGGTAAACAATGGAGGCACAAGGCTATAAACCAGGGCTATTTAATTACATAATAAAGAGGGCCACAGTTTCAAGAGCCAAAGGGCTCAGGGGCCGGACATCGAAAAGTGGATGTCTCATCAGAAAGTCCCTTCGCAGGTTCTATTCCTTTAAGACTGCTTACTTAATGACGCTGTTCTGTCGTTCAGGTCAGGCTTGCCACTGACTGTCTGTGTTTTAGTTTTTCTTCTGTGTGTTTAGTATTTCCTGTCCTTAGTTCCTGTCAGCACTCTTATTTTGGTTCAGCTTCCTGTTTGTCTCCGAGTGCTTTGTTTCCCCTCAGCTGCGGCTAATGGGCACCCGGCCACACCTGGTGTCAATCAGCCCGCTCCTATTTGCACCTGCTTTGTTTTCCAGTCAGTGATGGATTATTGTCGATGTCACTTCTTGTCACTCTTGTCGTTGCTACCTGTCGTGTCGTGTCAATGCAGCGTTGCGGTAAGCTATATTTCATTGCGGTTTTTAGCTTACTGCCTTTTGTTCCCTGCTTCCGAGTTTGTTTTCATACTACAAGTACAACTTCTGTTTTCCTGTTCTGTTTATGCTAGCCTCCATGCGAAGCCTTTGGTTTTTGCTAGCTTCATGCTAAGCTCCTTTTGTTTGTTATCCGCCTCGTGCGTGCTTTTTGTTGTACCCTTTTTGTTTGTTCTTGTTTAGTTTTAATTAAATCATGTTTTCTTATTCAATGCCTGCCTCCATCTATGCATCTTGGGGTTCGTCACCAACCATTTCTGACAATTCAATTCATTATTCTGCCCTTGTTATTTGATTCTAGCGTGTGCATCTGGACAGATAGTTAGCAGTGTGAAGAAACAGAAGCTCCAGAGGTTTTGTTGAGGATTGATGTTTCTTCTTTGGAATTATTATCCTTTCTCAGTTTTATTTCTTTACACTTCTTCCTTCATTTAGGTTTGTAAGACTGAGAATTATGTATTTAACATAAATAATGTCCATTGTGTACTTTACATAAATAAAATAAGTTGTACTGTTAATACATTCACACAATAAACTACAGATGTTTACGCATTTAAAGATTATACAACATCCTCCGCAAACATTGCAAACAATGTATAGAGTATGTGGCCCAACACAATTAAATCTTAGGTCTAGCGTTATCGGCCTCTATAGGTCAAATTCAGTATTACACGTATTAAAGAAGCTTTGACTGCCAGTGAGCTACTCAGCGACATGACAGCGAGTACAAAAGACATCAAAAAGTCAGCATTTTCAATATATTCATACTTTGTTGTACGGTCGTTAAAAGTCCAATCTTCACCATTTATTTAGATTTTTTTTCGGGTCAAAAGTACCATTTTCGGTTTGAATGAGTATTCTTATTCCATACACGCAGTGCTCCATCATTGTGACACATGCGCTGATTCCCCCTGCAGGGGTGGCGGGAGGACTGCATACATGATCAACCCTAGTTTAAATAGTTTCATCAAGCCTATTTGGACGATGTTTGGCAGGCCAAATGTAAAGCTTTGGCGAACCATAAGTGGCCCGTGGGCCGCCAGTTGTGTAAGACTACTATAAACTAAGCTACGTAATAACGGATTACATAACTTACTCGTACATTGCCAAACACAGTAGGCACTGATCCAATTAAAAGTAGTTTTTAGGAAAACCATTCTTCATTTTGCCACAGGACAGTGACGATGTTGTCTTACATTACAAGGCTAAGCTAGCTACACAACAAAGTGGGCAAACATTGCTAACATCATTCACACAATAAATAAAATGGCGGACTCACGCAAAGAACTTTGGGGAAGCCTTTACCATGTATAGAGATATATATGTCACAGGGCGGAAAAATGTCTCAATATTGACAAATTCCCCACAAAAACGTCTGGAGGACGTAGAAGAGAATGCAACATTGTTTTATAAATATCTCTGCAATTCCTCCATGGTAGATTTCACATCTTCAGGACTAATGGAGATCGCAAATACACATAAGCAGGCACCTTCAGGTTAGAAAAGTTTGCATTGCATAATAGGGCCCCTTTAATCTGTTCATGTCCGACTGCAAAAACACCTGTCAGGCTGTTTTAAGGGCCTGACAGCAGTGGTTCTCAAACATTTTCCCCCAAATACCGCCTGAGGAAAAAAAAACTTGGCTCTCCAAGTACCAACATAATGACCAACAGTAAAATATAGGAGCATAGTAGGCCTAAGTATTCATTAAAAACAAGGCAGTGGTTTTATTTAACGCTATATGTAATATTTATGGCCACTATAACATTACACACCGTTTAAACAGTAACACTGTGTTTGAATATTTTATTAAGTAGCTGAGATAGGCTCCAGCAGCCCCTGCAACCCCAAAAGGGACAAGGAGTAGAAAATGGATGGATGGATTCTTTCGCATACCACTAAATGAAACCCGCGTACCAGGACCAGAGTTTGAAAATCTTTGGCCTACTGCAATACTTTTTGTCAAAGATCATCTATACAACAGGAGTGTTGTGTAGAGATGTCCGATACTATTGGCATGCCGATATTATCGACTGATAAATGCTTTAAAATTATCGGTATCATTTTTAAAAAAAAGTAAAATTTATGACTCTTTAAAACGCCACTGTGTACACGGACGTAGGAAGAAGTACAGAGCACCAGTAATCCTTAAAGGCACTGCTTCAGCGTGCCGGCCCAGTCACATAATATCTACGGCTTTTCACACACACACACACACACACGCACCCACACACACACACACACACACACACACACACACACACACACACACACACACACACACAAGTGAATGCCACGCATACTTGACAAAATCCATACAGGTCACACTGAGGGTGGCCATATAAACAACTTTAACACTGTTACAAATATGCACCACACTATGAACACACACCAAACAAGAATGACAAACACATTTCGGGAGAACATCCGCACCGTAACACAACATGAACACAACAGAACAAATACCCAGAACCCCTTGCAGCACTAACTCTTCCGGGATGCTACAATATACACCCCCTGCTACCCCCTACCGCCACCCCAACCTCCACATGCTCTCAGAGCATGTCCCAAATCTCAAGCTGCTGTTTTGAGGCATGTTAAAAAAAAAAAAAAAGCACTTTGTGACTTCAATAATAAATATGGCAGTGCCATGTTGGCATTTTTTTCCATCACTTGAGTAGATTTATTTTGGAAAACCTTGTTACATTGTTTAATGCATCCAACAGGGAATCACAACAAAATTAGGCATAATAATGTGTTAATTCCACGACTGTATACATCGGTATTGGTTGATATCGGTATCGGTAAGTAAGAGTTGGACAATATCGGATATCGGCAAAAAAGCCATTATCGGATATCTCTAGTGTTGTGCTGTTCTGATGGTAGTCGAATGTTATCTAGATAACAGTTTTAAAATACTGAACATATGAAGGTAAAATATCCTCTCTATATGACAGGAAGCACTAGGCTGTTTTCAAAGAACTACTGCAAAACGTTCCTCTGTATGACTTTTCTTAATGTTCAACTTCAAAAATGCTGGTCAAAGATCCTCTATATGAGAGGAGCAGTCATTACTGCAAAACACTTGTCAAATATCCCCTTTTTAAGGATTTTTTTGTGTTTTAGTTTTATCCTGCCTTCTCTGCACCTGTGTAATCAGTGTTTCATCTTTGACAAGGGGCGGACCTTGTGGCACACCTGATCTCAATTAACACTGCAGTATTTAGGCTCGTCAATGACAGCTTGGCCTTCCCGGTGATTGTATCCCGAACTCATCTCGTGCATGCACCTGCTTTGCCAGTCCCGGTACGTTTTCGCTACTTTGGCCTGAATTCCCTAGCCTCTTGTGTGTATATGTTCTAGTCCCCCTGTGGTAAAAGGATTTCTTGTGTTGGACTCTTGCCTTGCTCAGTGTGCCCTGGCCCTTTCACCTGCCGACCTCTGAGGAACCTATTTTGTCCTGATTACATGGTGTGCGTTTCTGCCCCATCGCCCTTAGTTATTCCTTTTTGTCGAATTAAATGTTTTCATTATTTGTAATCCCAACTTGTCTCCCGTCTCTGCATCCTGGGGTCACCCCCACTTGACCAAGACCTGAACAGATTTGCTACAAAAACGGGAGTCAAAGATCGTACATATGACAGGGGATGCCTGTTTTTTCAGGGTCCTACTGAAAAACTCAAGTCAAAGATCCTTTATTAGACAGTTTTGAATGCCCTGTTGCAAAAACTCAAGTCAAAAATCCTTTATTAGACAGTTTTGAAGGCCCTGTTGCAAAAACTCAAGTCAAAGATCCTCCGTCTGGATGACAGGGACACACTGCTGTTTTATTAAAAAAACATACTGTATTACAAAACAAAGATAATCTACATGGAGTGGATGCTCACAATAGTCCACATCTGTCAACATTTCTTTTGTATTTAGCTGGCCGCAGGTTACCATGACAACAAGCGCAGCAGCACCGGCTGGAAGCAGCTCCCGCCAGGATGTATTGCTAAAGACAGGAAGTGTGTGCTGCCCCTGGATGGTAGGATTGTAATTTGGAGTAGAGCCAACACTCGGTGTAAACACAATGGAGCTTTTCTCTAGAATTTCCCAACACGCGCTGCAAACCAGCTCCCCGCCTGGCGCTAGTTGGGATTACAACGTTTTCTGAACACGGACATCACATGCAGGGGACAACTGTTCCAAATGAGCGCATGGTTCAACTAAGGGTTTTATGGTATAGCGATATTAAAGTAGTACCGTGATACTAATGAATCATATTCCGTACTATACCGTCTCTGAAACGTACCGGTCTCGCACCCTCCCGCACCTGTGTCAACGTCACATCCTGTCATTGCTGGTTTACGAGCAGACGAGCATGTTCGGCAGTGCACGATCACAGAGTACTTACAAGCAGACACAGTGTGTGGACAGAAAAGGGAGACCAGACGCATTTTGGCTTAAAAACCAAAGATAAAGGTGAAGTTATAACAATGAAACGACCTCGGGAAGAGGTGCTTTAAGACATGGCTAGCTCGCTAGCAGATAATGTCCATCCGCCGTCAGCAGTTTTAGCTACTTTTAAATCACTAATCCTAGTCTCCATGGCGACAAAAAAAGTACGTTTCTTACAAGTATCATCCCTGCAGGACAAAGGATAGCTAAACATGCTTCACTACACACAGTAGCTGACCGGCATCACAATGTAAACAAACACCATTCACCTATCATCCACTGTAATGATATCAAGTACAGGCACGTATCTAGTCGATACTACTATGATTCCGTGGATATTTTTTGGCATCACAACATCTTTTGTTTTTAAAAAAAATATATATTATGTTTATAAACTCAGGAAACATGTCTCTGGACACATGATGACTTTGAATATGACCAATGTATGATCCTGTAACTAGTTGATACCCACATTTGTGGTATCATGCAAAACTAATGTAAAGTATCAAACAACAGAAGAATAAATGATTATTACAATTTAACAGAAGTGTAGATTGAACATGTTAAAAGAGAAAGTAAGCAGATAACAGTAAATAAACAAGTAGATTAATAATACATTTTCTACCACTTGTCCTTAAAAATGTTGATAAAATAATAGAATGATAAATGATACAACATGCTACTGCATATGTCAGCAGACTAATTAGGAGCTTTTGTTTGTGTTTATTAATAAAAAAACAAGTTGTTTAGTACGTTCACTATTTTATTTAAGGACTAAATTACAAAAATAAACATATGTTTAATGTACCCTAAGATTGTTTGTTAAGATAAAGCTAATCATGCAATTCATTGTGGTCCCCTTCATTTGGAAAAGTATAGAAAAGTATCGAAATAACTTTAGCACCGGTATCAAAACATTGGTATCGTTCCAACACTGGTTCAACACGACTATCCATCCATCCATTTTCTACCGCTTATTCCCTTTTGGGTCGCTGGCGCCTATCTCAGCTACACCCTGGACAAGTCGCCACCTCATCACAGGGCCAACACAAATAGACAAACAACATTCACACTCACATTCACACACTAGGGCCAATTTAGTGTTACCAATCAACCTATCCCCAGGTGCAAGACTAGCTTTCAGTAATATGTTTACTGTATATACTGTATGTTTGACTCGTATTTTATCTTCTATCCCCAATGTTTTACTATTTTACATGTTTTATTACTTTTAGTTTCCAGCGTTCCTCAGAGGGGGCCCTCGGCATCAGGGATTATATCGGCCATGGTTGTGGGGGTGCTTTGTGTCAGCGTCCTGGTGCTGTGACTTAGTGATCGCCTGGTGTGATAGTGATTATTCAACTGGCTCCTCTGTACTCAACGTGCATTCATCTGCATGTGTGTGATTGAAGATGAGGGATGTGGGTCATCGGAGATTGTTATAAGCACTATGTGTTGCACTTTTTTTTTATGTATGAAAAGCACTTGATAAATAAAGTTTGATTGATTGATCGATTCAGTAGAGCGGACACCTAAAGCAAGGATGAACAATCCTAATTTGGGCCATTTTCAATGTGCTTAAGGATCCATCTGTTATTGTCAAATAATCTGGATCCATTCCTCTGTTTTACTGGATCAGCTCCAAAATATAATGGATTCCTCCTTGGCACATTCCAACCATCTGCAAGGTTTCGTAGAGATTGGATGAGTCGATGTTGTGTATGCATGCCTTCCTACTTAAGATGGATGACTTTAGCTAAATTGACTACGGGGGAATGTATTTTTCGAAATATTTTTAAAAGGATTGGGAAAATCTGTCTAGCTGCTAAAACTTCTGAACTTCTGTTTCCATGCCAGTGTTGTATTTGCATAACTGAAATATTATACATAAAGCCACCATCCTCTGCAGTGAACATTTGTGTTTTGCAAAACATGGCTATTTTCCCATCAAAAATGTTCAACACTGACTAAAGAAATAAACGTTCTCCATCCAGCCATCCATCCATTTTTTCTACCACTTGTCCTTCTCGGGGTCACTGGGGTGCTGGAGCTTATCCCAGTTCTATTCGAGTGGAAGGCAGAGCACACCCACAAAGTAGCAATTAATCCCAACTTCCTTATTTTGATAAAATGAATAAATACATTAAAAACATTTGCACAACTGAGCACTAATGTGTTTTGTATATTCTGCTCCGGAGTTAAGGTTGCTGATTAATTTGAATGTATTTTTATTTATTGAGTTTTATTTAATCCTTTTGTCAGTATCAACTAATTCATGTCCATCAAAAAATGTTAATAGTTCGAATAAGGATGTTTTTATTTTTTTATTTTAGGCTTTAAATATGTTCTGATACACACTACAAAAAAATGTTAAAAAAGTTATTATATGTTGTAGGTTGATCTATAGCTCTTTCTTTTTTGTTTTATTACATTTTAATAAGGATACAATGTTATGGAGAGGTGTACTCACAGAATAAAAGTTTTGTTGACAAATTATACAATATGTAGTCGTGGAGGAGACTGGGGGGGGGAGCGAGACAGAAAATCATTGAGAAACACTGTCATAAATCAGCATTCTACACATGATCAACATTTTTTTTTTGATAATAATAATCCCTATTGATTTTTATCAAACAAACATATGAGGATTATAAATCTATAATTATGAGTGAAACAAAAATTTGCATTATGAGTTTAAAAATGTTTTTTGTTTTATTTTTACCATGAATTGATTAACGTGGACCCCGACTTAAAGAAGTCGAAAAACTTATTCGGGTGTTACCATTTAGTGGTCAATTGTACGGAATATGTACTGTACTGTGCAATCTACTAATAAAAGTATCAATCAATCAATCAATTTAAACATTGAGAAAAAAAATATATTTACAAAAATCTATGCAGTCAATGCAGGAAATTATGAGTTGCTAATAGCAAATGTCTCGTTTACATGTTACTATGATGTTATAATATAAGACGACCCTGAATCTAAGACGTATCTTAGTTCAGTGGGCTTGCAGTTAGAGTGTCCGCCCTGAGACTGGTAGGTCGTGAGTTCAAACCCCGACCGAGTCATACCAAAGACTATAAAAATGGGACCCAATACCTCCTGGCATCAAGGGTTGGAATTGGGGGTTAAATCACGAAAAGATTCCCGAGTGTGGTCACTGCTGCTCCTCACTGCTCCCCTCACCTCCCAGGTGTGAGCATGGGGATGGGTGAAAAGCATCATTGGGACTTTAACGATTCAGGAACCGTTTTTCGGGAAAAATATATTCGTTCTAAAAAGCCTCAATACTACCAAGCCAGTTGGATATGGGACTGTATTGACTCGAGTTTAAGACAACCACTCCTTATGAAAATTGTTTTCTAAACCAGAGACAATACCAGTATGTTCAGAAATATGTAAAAAAAAAAAAAAAAAAAAAACTATTAAAGAGTTCTACTAATTATTGTCAGTTTGTATTATTATTGTTGTATTGACCTGAGAATAAGACAGCCCATTTAGACTCACTTAATTGAATTATATTATTTTAATGATGTGCAAAACTTATAATATATACCATATTGACCCATGTCTAAGAAAATAAATCAAATTCAAAGTAAAATTTAAGACAAAAAAGACAAAAGTCTTTTTTTTATTCATGGAGTTGGTAAGAAAGATCAGATGCAATTGCTATTTTGAAGTATACAATTTGAGGAAATAATATAAACTTGGGGTGTGCCATCCTGGGAACATCACGTTTTGATTCAGCGTGCTACCGCTCGATTATGAGCAACTATTACATTGTAGCTGTTGTGGCTTTGGCACTGCTATAATAATCATAATCATAATGGACTAGATTTTTATTGTGCTTTTTTTGTAGTGACCCTCGGTACGTTTCAACGAGAAGTTATTATTCAATTCACACCATGGTGGTGGTAAGCTACATTTGTTTTCACAGCTGGGGTGGACTGAGGGAAATATAGCTGCTAATTGGCGCCGGCAGACTTTGTGCCTACCATCAAACATTCATTCGTACACTAGCACTGGGAGCAAGGTGGATGAAGTGCCTTGCCCAAGGACACAACGTCGGTGACTGGGATGGCGGAAACCGGCTTTGTACCAGGAACCTCCAGGTTACATCTAAGCCTTAGTCGTCTTTCAAATAACTCGTGGACTAAGGTGGTCAACGAGAAGATAAAAGTCGGCCCCCGGAACTCAAACCCATCAACATCTCCTCTCTGTTCTTATCTTGTTCTTTCTTCTGAGACGAGCCCTAATTACCACTAAAAGCCCGAGAGCTCTCTCACGGAAGCCAACTCTCTCTTGTTGGCTCCTCCCCCTCGTTTGTTCTGCATGGCGTCCACGGGAGCAAACGTAAGCCTTTAATTACGGGTGAAAATTTGGGGGCTTTGCGAACAGGTAGTCGACGCCCTGGCTTTCACCCCCCAACCCCGTCTTTTGTCTGTTAATTGTCACTTTAGGATGACATAATGGGCGCCGTGTCCGAGGCCGCGGAAGACTGAGCGTCCCATTACACCATGAGATGCACCGGCGGGGATTGTGTGATGACGATATGAATAATGCTCTTTTATTTTTCAAGCGTTTTTAGTACCGAGTGAGGGATAAACAGTCCCAGCATCCTCTGGCTCAAATTTCAACTTTGTCCGCATCCCCGGTTATGTAAAAATCCTGCATGCTGCTTCATTATACTTCAGCCTGTTGGGATTTATAAAACTACAGCACTACTTTGTTGGCAATGTTTCTTTTTCTCCAATTCCTCTGTCATATCAACACTCCGGTGACGGCAAACATGTGAGGGAATTCCCAGTATCGACTGGAAATATTTTCAACCGCCCGCAATTAGTGCACTCAGGTGGTTTTATCTCATAAACAACTCAGCTAATTGTACTCATATACTATATTGCACTTAAGCATGGAGACTGTTTCTACAAACATTTGTGAAAGAATGGGCCACTTTCAGTGATTTCCAGCGTGGATGCTACCTCTGCAAAAAATCCAGTCGTGAAATGTCCTCGTTCCTAAATATTCCAAACTTAACTGTGGGCTTTATTATAAGAAAATGGAAGAGTTTGGGAACAACAGCAACTCAGCCACAAAGTGGTAGGCCATGTAAACTGACAGAGGGGGTCAGCGGATGCTGAAGCGCATAGTGCAAAGAGGTCGCCGACTTTCTGCACAGTCCGTTGCTACAGAGCTCCAAACTTCATGTGACCTTCCAATTAGCCCACGTGCAGTACGCAGAGAGCTTCATGGAATGGGTTTCCATGGCCGAGCAGCTGAATCTAAGTCATACATCACCAAGTCCAATGCAAAGTCTTGGATGCAGTGGTGGAAAGCACGTCGCCAGTGGACTCTAGAGCAGTGGAGACACCTTCTCTGGAGTGATGAATCACACTTTTCCATCTGGCAATCTGATGGACGAGTCTGAGTTTGGAGGTTGCCACGAGAACGACACATTTCGGACTGCATTGTGCCGGGTGTGAAATTTGGTAGAGGAGGAATTTTGGTGTTGGGTTGTTTTTCAAGAGTTGTACTCAGCCCCTTAATTCCAGTAAAAGGAACTTTGAATGTTCCAGGATACCAAAACATTTTGGACAATTCCATGCTCCCAACCTTGTGGGAACAGTTTGGAGCGGGCCCTTTCCTCTTCTTACATGACTGTGCACCAGTGCACAAACTGAAAGTAAACAGGTTTTTAAAATAGAAGTAATATTTTATCTGAGTTTTTAAATTACTTTGCTCGTTGATGATTTTTTATGTTTGGTTTTATATTGTGTGGTTATATTTATATGGTAATTATTATTCTGTGACTGTAAATTGTTTGCCTGTTTTCTTATTGATGCTTTTATTGTTTTTTATTTTTGTCTGTAATGCGTAGTTACAATTATGTGCTTTTACTTGTAATTGTGTTGAGTTGTGGACCCCAGAAAGACTAGTGGGTTGTTGTGGCAACCAGCTAATGGGGATCCTTAATATAAGAAGAAAAGAAAGGAAAAAGCAAGGACCATAAAGACATGGATGGCAGAGTCTGGTGTGGATAAACTTGACTGGCCTGCACAGATTCCTGACACAGAACACCTTTGGGATGAATTAGAACGGAGGCTGAGAGCCAGGCCTTTACGACCAACATCAGTGTGTGACCTCACCAATGCATTTTTGGAAGAATGGTGAAAAATTCCTATAAACACACTCCACAACCTTGTGGACAGCCTTCCCAGAAGAGTTGAAGCTGAGCTGCAAAAAGTGGACCGACATCATATTGAAACCTATGGGGTTAGGAATGGGATGGCACTTCCAAGTTCATATGTGAGTCAAGGCAGGTAGCCAAATACTTTTGGCAATAGAGTGTACTTTTCTACAATTGTACTGTCAGTTTTATTCCTGTTTTTATCAATTTAAGGATATTTAATCAATGTATTTATGTTTTACTATTCTATTATTTACATTTAAACTTTTAATTTAATTGTATTTATATTGAAATTTATTATTTTGTATGTATTTTGTGCATTACTTAATTAATGTAATATTATCTATTTTCATTCTATACAAAATAAACACTTTTTTCTCTTTTCCTTTCATTGCGTTTCCTATTTAGCTACACAGGGGTGCCCATCGGGGGCTTCACGGTGGCAGAGGGGTTAGTGCGTCTGCCTCACAATACGCAGTTCCTGCAGTCCTGGGTTCAAATCCAGGCTCGGGATCTTTCTGTGTGGAGTTTGCATGTTCTCCCCGTGATTGCGTGGGTTCCCTCCGGGTACTCCGGCTTCCTCCCACTTCCAAAGACATGCACCTGGGGATAGGTTGATTGGCAACACTAAATTGGCCCTAGTGTGTGAATGTTGTCTGTCTATCTGTGTTGGCCCTGCCATGAGGTGGCGACTTGTCCAGGGTGTACCCTGCCTTCCGCCCGATTGTAGCTGAGATAGGCGCCAGCGCCCCCCGCGACCCCTAAAGGGAATAAGGGGTAGAAAATGGATGGATGGACGGATGGGGTGCCCATGGATCGTGGCGGGTTTGTCAGTCCATCGCCAGTCAGGCAACAAAAAAATTGTCCTAAAAATTAGCAATCGTCAATCTACACCAAGACGTCACTTTCGTCACTTGATTGACATTAACGGCACCCGAGGGTCTTCTGAGATGACGCTGGCTGCTGCGAGCTCATTATTAAGAAAAAATGACCGACAGGAAGGCGAGAAACACTTTTAATTTCAACAGACTCTCGCGCCGTACCTGCCGTCAAAACTCTAAAGACCGACTGCACAGTTCCTATCTTCACAATAAAAGCCCTGCTTCATTCTGCCTGCGCTAACAAAATAAGATTGTTGCAGAAGCAAATATTTACGGCAAGCTACGGAGTTTGACACCAATGTATTTGTTATAAAGTGTATAAAAACGAGTTTGGAAGCTGGACAAATAAGATGCCAAAAACCAACCACTTTCATGTGGTATCGGACGGAAAGGAGGACATTTTTTCTCCTCCACTTGAAAATGTGGAGGTTATCATCACTACTGTCTGATTCCAATCAATGCAAGTCATCAAAATCAGGTAATACACCAACTTATATTCTTGTCTTCATGAAAGAAGGGAATCTATACGTGTTAAGGATGCTTGTATTATCATTAAACACCTTTAACTTGTTAACAAAAACATCTCTTTCATTAATAAATAAATATAAATTATGCATATGAATGAGGTAGAGCCCCTTGACTTGATCAATCGAAAAGTATCTCGCCTGCAGAAAAAGTGTGGGCACCCCTGATCTACACAGTCTATTCTTTCTCTATTAGAGCCGTCGTGATATTCTTCTAAAAGTTAACTTAAATCCAGTCACACATCATCTTTACTCCAAGGAGCCATGATGAAACAACATGTTAAAAGTTGGTTTCAGATAGCAACTCCCCAAATCCAGAAAGTATGAGCACATAAATGGCATATTTTGCTATGCAACAAATAGTCAGTTTGGAACAATATTGCAGTCTAAGGTGAGTTAGTTCTTGTCAATTTTTTTAATTATTTTTGAGGTCCAAGACTGAATCGAACTGAAACATTTGGGGGCTGACCATCAGGGGGTAGAGTAGCGTATTTTTCAGACCATAGGGCGCACTTAAAATCCTTTTGTTTTCTCAAAAATCGACAGTGTGCCTTATAACCCAGGGTGCTCAATGTACGGAATTATTTTGGTTGTGCTTACCGACCTCGAAGCTATTTTTTTTAAAACATGGTGTAATTATTAATTTAAAAACTAAGATACGCCAGGGTCATCAAATTGGCGAGCAGCAAACAAATATGATATTCAAACCATAACAACAACAACAACAAATGTATGGAAAAAAACTGCCTTTGAAAAAAAAGTTGTCTTATATTCATGGTTGTCTTGTATTTGTCGTGGAGAGATGTTTCCTGTTGACATATCATTCATATTTATCATATGAAGGCATTTTTAAAGCAAATGCTCCGATTTCATTAGCAAAATTACGGATTAATTCTGCTTTCATTCCGGCTTGTTCAGCTGTTTTGTATGGGAATTTAATACTCCTGGCTACACGCCGATAATGCGTGTGTTTTTTTGCACAACTTTGCCTTTGCTCTTATATCCATTTGTGTAATTGCACATATGGGGGTGTGTTGATTGTTCACATGTCTCTGATGTGCACATCAGTCAGTCTGAGGAGCAATTGTTTGACATTTCTTTACTCTATCAGTTATGCAGAAACAACTCTGTGTGTCGCCAGAGTGTCCACAGCATGTACAAATGTGCGTACAACAGCCATGAAGTAGGATTAAAACATATTTAGTCAAAGGCTGGACTCCAGGATGGGGGTTCAGACTGAGGCCAAGGGAAAACAACCTCATAGCCACAGCTCACATAAACATGTTATATAGAACCAACAAAACTTGCAACAGAGGGGAGGGAGTCGGAAGTATGGAGGGCCGGCTGCAGCTGTTTAAGCGCTACTCAGCCGGAGACAGCCACAACAATAAACCAAAAACACATACACTGTGGTGGCCTCTGTGGTGTTCCACGCCATTTTCTGCTGGGGAGGCAGGGAGCAGACTCAACAAAGCCACCAAGAGAGCCGACTCCACCCTTGGCAGCCCACCAACTCTCGGCCAGTGTCCAGTCTGCATGGATGAGCGAGGATACGTCAAGGTGTCCGATACCTGCTCATTCAGCTGTGAAGCTTGTGAGGCTCGTCAGCGCCAGCTCCGCAGCCCTGTCTCTTCATCCGCATCTCCAAACATAGATTAGTGAAGGCAGATGAAGAGTTAACATGAGGCAAATAAGAACCCCGCAACCCAGACATGCAGAGGGAAGAAGCGGGCGACTTTCCAGGGTTGCCACAGGCCAATTAAATGGCGGAGAATTTCACGCCCGGCGAGAACAAATCACTTTAAAGAATGACCCAAGAGTCGGGTCGGCTGCAGGCGCTGACCCACTGACCAGAATGCCAAGTGAGACTCGAAGATGACTCCATGCAAATGGGAGCTAACAAAGCGAGAGCAGGTCACAACGACTCGGACTCAAACGGTAGCTAAAACCCCAGTTACTATCAACAGAAAAGTCCTCGAACGCACAATAATGTCCAAACAGCAATGAGTTTAGTTTATTATTTCTTCGGTCAGTGGTCAACAAAATAAACAAACCGTTTTACATTCATAAATTGACAATTTTACAGACCGAAAGGGTTTAGACTGAAGTCGAGCACTTATTTGGCCTAACCCTATAAACAATCTCAATTACAAGATGAGATTCATAGAAATATGACATTTTTCCTTTCCACAACATATTATAAATACACCTTGTACACAACATGAACACTGTTCAAATATATACACAGTAAAGACGTGAAATATCCCTGTACAGGTGATGGGTAAACATTTGTATCAATAATATACTATATACAAACACTTACACTGCAAAAACTGAAATCTAAGTAAGATTGATTATCTCAAATAAGGGGGATAGTTGCTTATTTTCTGTCTGATAAGACAATTCTTCTCACTAAGCAGATTTTATGTTAGAGTGTTTTACTTGTTTTAAGGGTTTTGGTCCTAAATGATCTCAGTGAGATATTACAGCTTGTTGCTGAGATTTGACGACCTATATTGAGTAAAACATGCTTGAAACTAGAATATAAACTGTTGCAAAGCTGTGTCATCAACACTCACAAATATAAAACTGCTTTTTCAAAGTAATAATTTCTTATTTCAAGCATGAAATAAAAAATCCTGTATTTGACACAATTGTGTCTCATAATTAAAACAGATGACCGCCAGATTGGACTTTACTGTTTTATTTTCAATGAAACAATAAGAAAAGATGTACTCTTATAGTAAGTAGTACAGTTGGCAAAGTACAGTAAACTGACAGTTGATATTTAAACATTTTTATTTCAAACAATTTTGAACAGAAATAGTTCATGCACATTTAGATGTGACTTTAAGGTTTTACTACTTACATATAAAATACTACACGGTCTAGCTCCAGCCTATCTTGCCAAAAGTCCCGGCAAGAAATCTGTGTTAAAAAAACTCTGGCTTATTAGTGATTCCCAAAGGCCAAAAAAAGTCTGTGGGCTATAGAGCGTTTTCCGTTCGGGCTCCAGTACTCTGGAATGCCCTCCCGGTAACAGTTTGCGATGCTACCTGAGTAGAAGCATTTAAGTCTCATCTTAAAACTTATTTGTATACTCTAGTCTTTAAATAAATCCCCTTTTTTAGACCAGTTGATCTGCCTTTTCTTTTCTTTTTCTCCTATGTCCCCCCCTCCCTTGTGGAGGGGGTCCGGTCCGGTGGCCATGGATGAAGTACTGGCTGTCCAAAATCGGGACCCAGGATGGACCGCTCGTCCAGAGTCGGGACCCAAGATAAACCGCTCTCCTATGCATCGGTTGGGGACATCTCTGTGCTGCTGATCCACCTCTGCTTGGGATGGTTCCCTGCTGGCTCCACTTTGGATGGGACTCTCGGTACTATATTGGATCCACTTTGGACTTGATTCTCACGGTTACGTTAGATCCACTATGGATTGGACTTTCACAATATCATGCTAGAGTCGCTCGACATCCATTGCTTTCGGTCCCCTGGGGGGGGGGGGGTGTTGTCCACATATCTGGTCCTCTCCAAGGTTTCTCATAGTCATCATGGTCGACGTCCCACTGGGGTGAGTTTTTCCTTGCCCTTATGTGGGCCCTACCGAGGATGTTGTTGGTTTGTGCAGCCTTTTGAGGCACTTGTGATTTAGGGCCATATAGATAAACATTGATTGATTGATGCACATTCAGATAAATTCCCCCCCCCAAAAAAAAAAAAAAAAAAAATATATATATATATATATATATATATATATATATATATATATATATATATATATATGTAGGTGTGGGAAAAATCACAAGACTACTTCATCTCTACAGAACTGTTTCATGAGGGGTTCCCTCAATCATCAGGAGATTTTAATGGAAGCATTCACATACAATGGTTTATATAGGGCACAGAGTGGGTGGGTACAGGCAGGCGTAGGGTGTGGTGATTGGCTCATGTGTTACCTAGGAGGTGTTTCCGTCTGTGGCGGCATGTTGAAATGATTTCACTGCACTTGTTGAGGGATGATAGATCTGGATGATATATAATAAACAGTTTCTCTTTTAAGCATAGGTTGCATCTTTTATTACCACTGTTGTAAGGTGTGCTGGATGCAAGAATTTGCCATGTTATTGAATATTCAACATTATTGTCTTTGAGGTTCCAAATGTGTTTGCTGAGTTCTGTAGAATTCCGCAAAGTCTGGTTTCTAAAGGAGGCGTTGTGATTATTCCATCTTGTTTTGAACGCTCCTTCGGTTAATCCTACGTACGTGTCGGATGTGTTAATGTCCTTGCGTGTTACCTTTGCTTGGTAAACGACTGATGTCTGTAAGCACCCCCCGTTGAGAGGGCAACCAGGTTTCTTGCGACAGTTACATTCCTTATTGGTTTCAGAGTCGTTTAGTCTGGGGGTAGGCAGTCCTTTTGCAATTGCTTTGTTGTGGTTTGAAATGATTTGTTGCATGTTATTCATACAGCTGTAGCTCAATTTAATGTTGTTCTTGTTGAATATTTTTCTTAGGGTGTTGCCTTTGGGGAAGTGTTTGTCGATCAGAGTGAGGAACTTGCGGCCGATGTTGGTTGAGACGTTTTGGCTGAATGGCGGATTGTACCAGATGATGTTGTTTCGTTTTCTGCTCTTTTTTGGTTGGTTTCCTGGAGTGGGTTCATAAGTGAGGGTGAATTTGTATCCGCTTTCATCAAGTGCTTTCTGGTACGGGGGGGTTGCTTGGTCGAATTCAGCTTTGCTAGATGACAGCATCGATAG
This sequence comes from Nerophis ophidion, assembly GCF_033978795.1. Lineage (NCBI taxonomy): Eukaryota > Metazoa > Chordata > Actinopteri > Syngnathiformes > Syngnathidae > Nerophis > Nerophis ophidion. The sequence goes on from NC_084629.1 coordinate 16,912,773, forward strand.
CCTTTTGTTGATTCCGGTAGGTATTCTTTTCGTGGTGGTGGGTGGGTGGTTGCTGTCGTGGTGCACGTATTGGAGTGTTGTGTTGGGTTTCGTGAATGGTTGGTAGCTGTTATTTCTCAGGTTGAAAGTGACGTCGAGGAAGTTGACGGTTTGCTTGTTGGCTACAATCGTGCATCTTTTATTACAACAGTGGTAATAAAAGATGCAACCTATGCATAAACTGTTTATTATATATCATCCAGATCTATCATCCCTCAACAAGCGCAGTGAAATCATTTCAACATGCCGCCACAGACGGAAACACCTCCTAGGTAACACATGAGCCAATCACCACACCCTACGCCTGCCTGTACCCACCCACTCTGTACCCTATATAAACCATTGTATGTGAATGCTTCCATTAAAATCTCCTGATGATTGAGGGAACCCCTCATGAAACAGTTCTGTAGAGATGAAGTAGTCTTGTGATTTTTCCCACACCTACATATTGCGCTCTACCACTGTATCGAGCACTATTCTCTGGATAATCCAATCAAGACATATATATATATATATATATATATATATGTATATATATATATATATACACACACACACACATGCCTTGCGCACTAATTGACTGAAAGAGCACTCACTTGCCGCAATGATGTCATGTTATCGATGAGAAAATGCATTTATAGACCATATGATTTGCCTGAGCAGCTAGGAGACCCCGAGAGTAACAAGTGGTTGCCTTGTTGCCTTTCCATTAAAAACAATTAACTAGTTTCAACTATAAGTTTGCTGGTCTCAAGAAAAGATAATGGCCCTAGCATTTACTTAATTTAAGAATATTTTTCAACATATTGAGAAAAAATTTCTCATATTTGTTTTTTCTGTCAAGAAAAGTGCATTTGTCATTAATGAGAATATTCGTTTTAAAGTATTTTTGGGTTCATTGAAGTTAGCTAATTTTACTTGTTTTGGAAAGTCTTGACAAGCCGAATTTTTTTGTTCTATTGGCAGATAATTTTGCTTAGTTTAAGTAAAATACCCCTAATTTTTGTGTTTTTTTCCCTTGTTTTGGAACAGTGACTTTTCATTATTATTTGTATCCAACATTTATTTTTGTAATAATCATTGGTTATAGTATTAACTACTGGGGTTGATTCAAGAGTGATATATTTTTCTAAGACACTGGTTTTAAAGTTTATTATTTTTGTAATTTTATTTTTTTTAATGTGTGAATGGAACTGGAACATTTTAAGGAATCATCCAAGCTGTTCCACAGATGAAGCCCCCTGACAGAAACACATCTACTTCTTAAGCTGGTTCTTATGTTTGCTTTTCTGAATGACAGATGAACCTCTGAGGTCACAAAAACTCAGTGTTGTGTTTGAATTCAAACTAGCACATTTTCTCCAACTCAAACTCAGTTTGACTTTTATCATCCTTCCAACAGTACTTGACATTCCTCGACCATGTCATTGCATTTCAAAACAAACTTCTCAAATGCCCACTTTTCCATTTCACTTATGTCATTTCTGTTCAGCTTCAACATTCACACACAGCTATTTTGTAAAATGGTCAATACAGAAGCACCTTTTTGAGTATAAAGTCTTCCCTAGGTGGTCATTATGAAAAAAATGAAATGTTCTTCTTTAAACTGCGACCTGAATCGAGGAGGAGCGAAGATCTGCTGCAAGAAATTTCCACACACTCCAGTCGTGTTACATCTTCTAAACACGCTCTCTGGGGCTTCGCACATACTGCTGGCTTAATGCACGTACCCGCGTCTTGAGAATAGCACATCTGAAGGAATTCATTTTGCTTTCATCTTATTTTTTTTAATTTTTTCATCCCTCTGTTTCGTGTCCAGACCTCTTTGTGCCATTTTTTTGTGGGTTATCATGTAGTTGTTTGTTTCAACCAATGTTTTGGATTGGCTTAAAAAAAAGTCTCATCCCGCCCTCTTTTGACTAAATTTTCCCCGTTTGAGGTCACATCTCCTTACAAATACAACTTTAGTGCCTTGAAACAACACCAAAGACTGTTTCTCCGTAGCCAACACTTGAATCTCCTGCTGGTTTTTGGATCCTGACACCTTGATCATCCTTCCATTCAAGGGCGTAGAATTGGGTAGGGACGCTAGGGACACGTCCCTACCAATATCCAGCCGCTACCGTGTAGTCACTATCAATACAAGCGCTGCCCGTAATGTTTAGTCAATGATTATGGCACAGAAAGGGTTAAATGTCGGTCGCTGTTAGAAGTCCCGCCTCTAACCTAAATATCGCTCCCTGATTGGTTGCCGGTTTCATGCTAACTTACGTGTCACTCCTTCTGCTTGTAAAAGCTTGTCTACATGCTAGTTGCTAGCGAGCGGACGAGAGGCGGTGCAACTGTCAGTGTAAGTTGTCAACATGTTCGGCATTTGTTGTTCCTGGCACACGGTAGCTAGATAGATTTTAATATCAGTGGTGTGATTTACATTGTGTTTGTGTCTGTTTGTGTGCGTGTGTGCTGTAGGTTTTGAAGGATGTCAATGAAAAGAAAACTGGATATAAGAGACTTCTTTAGGAGTCAAACTATAAATTACTTCAAGGGTGTATAGAGGCTCAACAATATTGATAATTAAACAATATATCACCCCAGTCACGCCTCTTAGAGTGCTATAATGAGCATATACCATGGACTGGAGTGATATATTGCTTTGATAAAACGGTTACCAATAAAGGCAAAATGAAATAAGAATACTCAATTAATTTAATGTAGTTTTATTCAACCAGAAATACATATTATCCAATAAAATAGCCTCACTGTGGAAAACACAGTCCCACCTATCCAGACGTTAGCTCCAAACTAGCACTGCATCTCGTCTTTTCCTCCGCTTTTTTTCAGGTGAAAGTCAATGCTCAGTCCCCTCTACCATTGTTAACCCTCCTCGGAGGTGAAAGTTAACCTTAAACATGTGAATTCAACTACTTTAGTCCGTTTTTTAACATCGTAAAAACATCAGCTGTCTTTTTCTACGGACTGCAACAGTCCGTTGTCATGGATACATGACAACAACTTCCATTCATACCAGTCACAAGTGCCTGAGGCGGAGTGACAGCCTACGCTGTGATAAGGCTTTAGAATAGTAGCCGTGCTCAATATTTAAACCACGGTCAACAGCCAATCAGATCGCTGGATTTTACCTTTCCGTTTTATTTTTGAAATTATTTTTTAGTTTCATGTAACATATTTACAGTACAAAAGCAGCAAAAGAAAGACGTAGATGAAGGGAAACATTGTGAGTTATTTAAACACAAGTTGGGGAAAAGATTATTACAGTTCAATCAATCAATCAATCAATCAATGTTTACTTATATAGCCCTAAATCACTAGTGTCTCAAAGGGCTGCACAAACCACTACGACATCCTCGGTAGGCCCACATAAGGGCATGGAAAACTCACACCCAGTGGGACGTCGGTGACAATGATGACTCTGAGAACCTTGGAGAGGAGGAAAGCAATGGATGTCGAGCGGGTCTAACATGATACTGTGAAAGTTCAATCCATAATGGATTCAACACAGTCGCGAGAGTCCAGTCCAAAACGGATCGAACACAGCAGCGAGAGTCCCGTTCACAGCGGAGCCAGCAGGAAACCATCCCAAGCGGAGGCGGATCAGCAGCGCAGAGATGTCCCCAGCCGATACACAGGCAAGCAGTACATGGCCACCGGATCGGACCGGACCCCTTCCACAAGGGAGAGTGGGACATAGAAGAAAAAGAAAAGAAACGGCAGATCAACTGGTCTAAAAAGGGAGTCTATTCAAAGGCTAGAGTATACAAATGAGTTTTAAGGTGAGACTTAAATGCTTCTACTGAGGTGGCATCTCGAACTGTTACCGGGAGGGCATTCCAGAGTACTGGAGCCCGAACGGAAAACGCTCTATAGCCCGCAAACTTTTTTTCATTTATGTTTATTTACAATGTTGTATTGCATGAATGTATTTCTGATGTTGTTGATGGACAGTATGCTATGTTAATTGAAAGTATGATGCACAGTTGGACTACAGCCCTGCACTAAAGAGTAAAGATGAGAACTTTTCGAAGTTGTCTCCTTTGCTTTCATTTTAGTTACTTTACCCTATAACATCTGCATGACGTGAAATTATGATTGCTAATGTAAAAAAAGAAAAAAAAAAGTAAACTTTCAGAGTGTTGCCTTGGAGCACTTTTGTGTCCTTACCAATCTCAAAATCAAACCTACTTCCTTGCTTCCATTAAAGGCTCTAAGTCTTGTCTGGTCTTTTTGATCATTAGACCAGTGTTTTTCAACCACCGTGCCGTGATATACAGTCTGGTATGGCGTGGGAGATTATCTAATTTCACCTATCCAGCCTTACCGCCCCACCCGATCCCTAAGGATAGCCGATCAGCTGCTACTGACGGTCCTTGACACAAGGCTGAAGCTTAGAGGTGACACAGCTTTCGCCGCTGCTGCTCCCAAGCTCTGGAACGACCGACCTCTGAGTGTTAGACAAGCCTCCTCTCTTCCTGTTTTTAAATCTCTCTTACAAACATACTTTTATTCCATAGCTTTTAACACTGAGTGATATCCATCCTGCAATGGTGCCCCATAATACACCTGCTGTGAACCTGTTTTTATGTTTTATTTAATTTATTTATTATGTTCTGTTTGTGTTTCGTTTGCTCGGTTCTTGTATTATCTTTTAACCTACCAATTGTACAGCACTTTGGCTACCCCTGTGGTAAATTTTAAATGTGCTTTTTAATTAAAATTGATTTGATTTGATTTTATTTGATTTAAAAATATTTTTTGCTTACCAGTAATTATAGTCTGCAAATTGCGTGTTGTTGTTGAGTGGTTGGTGCTGTCAAGAGCTCTGCAGAGTAACCGTGTAATACTCTTCCATATCAGTAGGTGGCAGCCGGTAACTAATTGCTTTGTAGATGTCGGAAACAGCGGGAGGCAGTGTGCAGGTAAAAAGTTGTCTAATGCTCAAAGCAAAAATAAACAAAAGGTAAGTCCCCCTAAGAAAAGGCAGTGAAGCTTAATGTAGGCTATGCATTACAAAACTAAAACTGAACTAAATATATTCATATTGACTATGGGCAGTTGGTCCTTAAAACAGCAGCCTATCATTGAGAGCATCTTTGACATTTTTTTTTTTACAGTAAGTTATCAAAAACAGCAAAGATGCTCTCATAACAGGCTGCTCTTTTTAAAGAACCTCAATGTAATTTTTTTTTTAATTTTTGTTTTGTTTTCTTCTTTGTCATGAAAAAGGGACGTTTTTGTCATGAAAAAGGGAGGTTTTTGTGGTTGGTGCACTAATTGGAAGTGTATATTGTGTTTTTTATGTTGATTTAATAAAAAAAAAAAAAAATAATAATTTTAAATTTTTTATTTTATTACCACTGGTGTATATGACGAGCACGCTGACGTTTTTAAAGACTTTTTTTCAAAATCCGTTCGCCAAAGATCCTGTCTTTGACGGACACACTGCCTTTTTTTGGGATAATCCACTGTAAAACATTAGTCAACGATCCTCTACAGCAGGGGTCACCAACCTTTTTGAAACCAAGAGCTACTTCTTTGGTACTGATTAATGTGAAGGGCTTTCAGTTTGATACACATTTAAATAAATTGCCAGAAATAGCCAATTTGCTCAATTTACCTTTAATAAATACATCTACGGTGTATATATATATATATATATATATATATATATATATATATATATATATATATATATATATATATATATATATATACATATATATATATATATATATATATATAAAAATGGGTATTTCTGTCCGTCATTCCGTCGTACATTTTTTTCCTTTTACGGAAGGTTTTTTGTAGAGAATAAATTATGAAAAAAACACTTAAATGAACGGTTTAAAAGAGGAGAAAACAGGAAAAAATGAAAATTTAATTTTAAAACATAGTTTATCTTCAATTTTGACTCTTTAAAATTCCAAATTCAACCGAAAAAAATGAAGGGAAAAACTAGTTAATTCGAATCTTTTTGAAAAAATGTAAAAAAGAATTAATGGAACATCATTAGTAATTTTTTCTGATTAAGATTAATTTTAGAATTTTGATGACATGTTTAAATAGGTTAAAATCCAATATGCACTTTGTTATAATATATAACAAATTGGACCAAGCTATATTTCTAACAAAGACAAATCATTATTTCTTCTAGATTTTCCAGAACAGAAATTTTAAAAGAAATTCAAAAGACTTTGAAATAAAATTACAATTTGATTCTACAGATTTTCTAGATTTGCCAGAATAATTTTTTTGAATTTTAATCATAGTAAGTTTGAAGAGATATTTCACAAATATTCTTCGTCGAAAAAACAGAAGCTAAAATGAAGAATTAAATTAAAATGTATTTATTATTCTTTACAATAAAAATAAAAAAACACTTGAACATTGATTTAAATTGTCAGGAAAGAAGAGGAAGGAATTTAAAGGTAAAAAAGGTATATGTGTTTAAAAATCCTAAAATCATTTTTAAGGTTGTTTTTTTTTCTCTAAAATTGTCTTTCTGAAAGTTATAAGAAGCAAAGTAAAAAAATAAATGAATTTATTTAAACAAGTGAAGACCAAGTCTTTCAAATATTTTCTTGTATTTTCAATTTCTAATTTGAGTTTTGTCTCTCTTAGAATTAAAAATGTCGAGCAAAGCGAGACCAGCTTGATAGTAAATATATAAAATTTAAAAAATAGAGGCAGCTCACTGGTAAGTGCTGCTATTTGAGCTATTTTTAGAACAGGCCAGCGGGCGACCCCTTCTCTACAATATATGAGCTTTAAAAGGGGAACTATGCTGTTTTTTTAGGAACCTGTTGCAAAAGTGAGTTCGCTCCCAAGTGTGGAATAAGTCCGATCCTTTCAACTCAGACCGTCGCCTGTTGATAAAGGAAAACCCAGGCTGACAAACGACAAAGTGTTTACACACTAACACAGGCTGATGACGTCTCCTGGTACTTGACAAGCTACATGCTAATTCCACTCCGCCAAGGAAAACACCGGTGGGAACCGCGCGGAGGACGACTTTCAGCCAATCAGAGGAGCGACGAGGGAGCGTGGTGGGATGTTAATTAACGCCGTGATTTCCTGAGAGAAGTGGGCTGGAGTATATACAGCGTATAGTCTTCACGCCACGGCGACGCTGCACTTCAATCAGCGTCTCCCCGAACCCAAAAGTGATTAGCGAAAAGGTGCGCTAAACAAATCCCGACGACGACAACTCATTAGTCATTTTCCATCTTCTTGGCAACCCTCGATGATCGGAGCCATCGGTTCTTGCCAGGACCTCATTTAGTGGGACATCAAATGGCAACAAATCACGTCCTATTTCCACGTCCTGTCCCTGAGGCGCTTTACTGACAATACAAGTGCATACATGTGGTTTCTCTCATCACACAAACATCGCTTTGCTTTACTCATCTTATCTATGGGCACCGGATTATGTTCTGTGTCTACACCATTGCAGGAAAAAACAATATGTTTGACTGGAGATGGATTAGTGCAGTGGTACTCAACCTTTTTTTCAGTGATGTACCCCCTGTGAAATGTTTTTTAATTCAAGTACCCCCTAATCAGAGCAAAGCATTTTTGGTTGAAAAAAAGAGATAAAGAAGTAAAATACAGCACTATGTCATCAGTTTCTGATTTATTAAATCGTATAACAGTGCAAAATATTGCTCATTCGTAGTGGTCTTTCTTGAACTATTTGGAAAAAAAAGATATAAAAAGAACCAAAAACTTGTTGAAAAATAAACAAGTGATTCAATTACAAATTAAGATTTCCACACATAGAAGTAATCATCAACTTAAAGTGCCCTCTTTGGGGATTGTAATAGAGATCCATCTGGATTCATGAACTTAAGTCTAAACATTTCTTCACAAAAAAAATAAATCTTTAACATCAATATTTATGGAACATGTCCACAAAAATTCTAGCTCTCAACACTGAATACTGCATTGTTGTATTTCTTTTTACAGTTTATGAACTTACATTCATATTATGTTGAAGTATTATTCAATTAATATATTTATAAAGGATTTTTGAATTGTTTCTATTTTCAGAATATTTTTGAAAAATCTCACGTACCCCTTGGCATACCTTCAAGTACCCACAGGGCCATTTTCCCTCCAATTTTTCATATGTGTGAGCAAACGCCAAAACTACTTGAGCATTCAGTGGCGCACATGTGAGCGACAGAAGACGTGCACACTGTTATGTGCTTATCTTTTTATTCGATTTTGTGTGCGGCCTAGATTTGCCGTGTGTTAGAGGACGCGTGAGCAGTGTGCAATTGCCTTAGAGAGAACGTTGCGCCAGGGGTAGGCGTACCCCCATTTGAGAACCACTGGATTAGTGTACACTCAAAGACATAGGCGAAGATCCTGTGGGTCCTTCGGGGCCCGAGCACTAACGTGGGACTGATGGCAACTTTCAATCTTTAAAATAATTCTTGAAAAATCAATCTTGTTGCTGTTAATTTTGTGGCAAAATTGGTCCGTTTTACATAATAAAATAAATCACAAATCAAGAAGTCTATAATTAACAAGGTCTTACTAAGATTTCATTGTGCCCGGTAATGAATTAATGACACAAACATCTTGACTTTGAACTCACTGCACACGAGTGAATGAAGGGCATACTTACTAAACAGCATACATGTCACACTAAGAGTGGCAGTATGAACACCAACACTGTTATAAACATGTGCCGTATAGTGAAACCACACTAAACAACAATGACAAACATATTTTGGAATAATATTTGCACCGCAACACAACATAAACACTCCAGAACAAATTCCCAGAATTCACTGCAGCACCAACTCTTCCGGGATGCTACAATATAAACAAATGCCATTGGCAGATCTACACCTAACATCCACTGTTAAGATACCATGTACAATAGCGTATCTAGTCGATGCTATTTTTTAATATCACAAAATCTTCTTTTCGTTTTTTTTTTTCTTTAATTTAGATTATATTTATAAAGAAATGCGTCCCTGGACACATGACGATTTTGAATATGACCAATGTATGATCCTGTAACTATTTGGTATCAGATTGATACCCAGATTTGTGGTATCATTCAAAACTAATGTAAAGTATCAAACAACAGAATAATAAGTGATTATTACATTTTAACAAAAGTGTAGATAGAACATGTTAAAAGAGAAAGTAAGCAGATGTTAACAGTAAATGAACAAGTCGATTAATAAATCATTTTCTACCACTTGTCCTTAATAATTTTGATAAAATAATAGAATAGAAAATTACACAATATGTTACTGCATACGTCAGAAGCTAAATTAGGAGCCTTTGTTTGCTTACTTACTGAGAAAAGACAAGTTGTCTAGTATGTTCACTATTTTATTTAAGGAAAAAACTGCAATAAGAAACATATGTTTGATGTACCGTAAGATTTTGTTTTTGTTAAAATAAAGCCAATAATGCCATTTTTGTGGTCCCCTTTATTTAGAAGAGTAGCGAAAAGTATTAAAATAATTTTGGTGCCGGTACCAAAATTTTGGTATCGTGACAACAGTACTACCTATTTGGAACTGTGATAACTGGTTATCTACTGATTAGATTGAGCACTGCCCTGGCATATCTACAAATTCGGAAGACGGTGGCAGCCGTTCAAGAAACCCGAAGGCTTCGTGATGAATGAGATGGGCAGAGCTGAGGGCACTCCGACTTTGACAATCTCGGAATTGAATTGCAAATTGGATAACAACTCGGAGAATCTTTTCACTCTGCAAGGCGAAATTATGATCAGTTTGAGATCCGGAATGGACAATTAGAGCAGGAGTGTGTTTGCTTGCCTTTAACAAAACAATACTTATCTACAATTCGGGGAAAAGGACAATACACACACACACACGGGGTACTACATAAATATACACACATACCCCCGTCCCAGCCGCATGCCTTTGCCGTTTCAACCTCTGGCGGAATGATGGCTTTCAAGGGAGCGCCCCGATGGCTGACTCCCCCAATCCCTTGTCTGGGAGATGCTTTTTTCTCATCCTCCTCCCCCTATGCTTACCTTTTCCTACCTTCCGCCCCATCAGTCTTCCTGTTCTTTATACTCCTGTAAATGTTTAGTGCATGTCTTCTCTTGGACGCTTGTACAGAAAACTAATCTTGTTGTATTTTTTTTAAAGTGCAATGACAACAAAGCTATTCTATTTTTCTACACTATTCTATTTTAGCCCTGATCGCCAGCCACCTGTGACAGGTGACAGGATGCCTACTCACAATTTGTCAATAACACACATTATTGCGATAGAAAAATTGTAATTCCAATATGTATTGTGAGCCAAATCTATACATATATATATATATATATATATATATATATATATATATATATATATATATATATATATATAGTCAGGCTTTCCCCTGACAGTTTGTCTATGTTTTAGTTTTTTCCTCTGCATTTGTCTTTCCTCTGTGTTTAGTATCTCCTGTCTTTAGTTCCTGTCTAGTGCTCTTATTTTGTCAGCTTCCTGTTTTGTTCCCTGAGTGCTGTGTTCCTCCTCAGCTGCGGCTAATTGGCACCTGGCCACACCGGTTGCCAATCAGCCTGCTCCTATTTGTACCTGCTTTGTCTTGTGTCAGTTGCTGGATCATTGTATTGTCTTGTCCATGTCACGTCTAGTCGCTCTTGTGATGTGTTATCGCTCCTGTCGTGTCGTACCATGTCTTTGCAGCGTAGCGGGAAGCTATATTCAGTTGATGTTTGTAGCTTACTGTTTTTTGTTCCCTGCTTCCGTTTTATTTTTCATTATACAAATACGGCTTCTGTTTGCCTGTTCGCTACCCGCTAGCTTCCACGCTAAGCTCCTGTTCGTTATTTTCTAGCTCCCAGGCTAGCTCCTTTTCTTTGATTATCCGCCTCGTGCGCGCTTTGTGTTTGTACCCTTTTGGTTTTGTTTTTGTCTTAGTATTTAATTAAATCATGTTTTCACATTCCATGCCTGCCTCCATCTCTGCATCTTGGGGCTCAACACCAAATAACTCTGACATATACATATATATATATATATATATATATATATATATATATATATATATATATATATATATATATATATATATATCTATATCTATCTATCTATATATAAATAGATAGATATATATAGATAGATATATATACATGTATATATCTATATATAGATATATATATATATATATATATATATATATATATATATATATATATATATATATCTCTCTCTCTCTCTCTCTCTCTCTCTCTCTCTCTCTCTCTCTCTCTATATATATATATATATATATATATATATATATATTGTTTTTAATCGTATATCGTTAATTTACCGCAACCCGACGTGTCGCCTTGTCTGAGTAAAAAAGTAATTCCATACCACGAGAGGAACTAAACTCTTGGTAAGTTTTGTTCTGTAGAACACTGAAAAGTAAAAAATAAAACAAAAAATGGCCCAATTGAATTTGTCCCCTCACCAAAATGACAGCGTTGCCAGCGTGGCACTCGCACGCCTCACATCTCTGCTCAGGTGAAAAATATAATTGCTTGTCACAAACCAGAAGAAGACATTGTACTTCCAATACTTCAAACGCTCTTTGTTCAAACTGTTTGTTGAACTTTCTGCTGATGAGCCAACAAACCACAAAAGCATACTTTTTATTTTTGTACATACTTTTAAACAGTGGAAACATCTTTCTACCATTTAGTGAAGAAAATTAAACATTCTGTTGCTTTTTTAAATTATTATTACTGTGGAATTTGGGTCAAAACGACTTGATGTGTCAAGCTGTTGTTTTTTAAAAACGCTGGTTAAGTGAATTATATTTATATAGCACTTTTCTCTAATGACTCAAAGCCCTTTTACATAGTGAAACCCAATATCTGAGTTACATTTAAACCAGTGTGGGTGGCACCATGAGCAGGTGGGCGTCTTGCACGAGGACACAACGGCAGTAACTGGAATGGCAGAAGCGGGGATCGAACCTGGAACCCTCAAGTTGCTGGCACGGCCACTCTACCAACCGAGCTATACTGCCCCAGGCAAAGATCCTGTCAAAAACCTTGAAATATCCTCCATATCAGTGTTTCTAAACCATTGTTGAGCTTTGGGGATTGTGTGGCGCGGTTGGTAAAGTGGCCGTGCCAGCAACCTGAGGGTTCCTGGTTCGATCCCTACCTTCTACCAACCTAGTCACGTCCATTGTGTCCTCGAGCAAGGCACTTTGCCCTTGCTCCTGATGGGTCGTGGTTAGCGTGTGTGAATGGGTGAATGTGGAAATAGTGTCAAAGTGCTACGAGTACCTTGAAGGTAGAAAAGCGCTATACGAGTATAACCAATCTGATGGGCCGTCGAAAAAAATCCTCAGTTTTGGTCCGCATTGGCTGTAGTGGTAATGGTTAAACTAAAATTGTGGTTTGACGTAAATAAATTATCTTTATATTTGGAAAAAGAGTAAATGTATGGTATTCAGTTATGAAAGAAAGGTAGCAGTTAGTTTATCCATAAACAATGTGAAAATTGAGAAGGTGTCTAAAATCAGATTTCTTGGGGTCATCCTAGATGAAAAGTTGATATGGAAAGCTCTTATATTGAATGTGAAAAATAAGGTATCTAAAAGCTTATTTATTTTGAACAAGGTTGAATACATTTTCCTGTGTAATACAAGGAGAATAGATAGATGTTATATTGCTCAATTATTCTACCTTATTTCAATTATTATGCAGAAATATGGGGGAATATATATCACAGCAACATAATGCCTTTATTTATTTTACAGAAAAGAGCAATTGTGATATGGAGAGCACACAAATCCACTCTTAATTAGGTCAGGATTATTAAAACTAAAAAGACATTGTGAATTGCATACTCTATTAGTGATGCTCAAAGCTAAAAATGAAGTTCTTCCGAAGGACTTACAAAAGTTATTCGTGTTCACGTCTGAAGATGAGAATCACAGAAGGCCGTATGACTTTAAACATCCAAGAGCGCGAAAATACTTGAAACAAATGTGCTTGTCTGTTGCTGGTGTGAAAGCGTGGAATTCTCTAAAGAAAGACTTAAAAAGTTGCAAGAATATTTTTGATTTTAAAAAGAGTTACAAATAGAGACAACTGGAATTATATCCCACTAATTTTTGATCATGATTGGACGTGTCATTGTGAAAATGTTTAAACAAAAATTAAAAGGATGCTGGATTTCGGGTGTTGGTGGAGGGAACATTGATGGTCATCTAAAATAATTTGTGTTACAAAGGGGGCAGATGAATATAATAATATCATTTTTAAATCTGCTCCTTTCTGATCATGGAAATGAATAAGAAACAAAAAGAAAACAATGAAAGTGTGAACTGTACATGGCTTGTACTGTATATACAGTGGGACGAAAAAGTATTTAGTCAGCCACCGATTGTGCAAGTTCTCCCACTTAAAATGATGACAATGTCTGTAATTTTCATCATAGGTACACTTCAACTGTGAGAGACAGAATGTGAAAAAAAAAAATCCAGGAATTCACATTGTAGGAAATTTTAAAGAATTTATTTGTAAATTACGGTGGAAAATAAGTATTTGGTCAACCATTCAAAGCTCTCACTGATGGAAGGAGGTTTTGGCTCAAAATCTCACGATACATGGCCCCATTCATTCTTTCCTTAACACGGATCAATCGTCCTGTCCCCTTAGCAGAAATACAGCCCCAAAGCATGATGTTTCCACACCCATGCTTCACAGTAGGTATGGTGTTCTTGGAGTGCAACTCAGTATTCTCCTTCCTCCAAACACGACCAGTTGAGTTTATACCAAAATGGATACATGGATGATACAGCAGAGGATTGGGAGAATGTCATGTGGTCAGATGAAACCAAAATAGAACTTTTTGGTATAAACTCAACTCGTCGTGTTTGGAGGAAGAAGAATACTGAGTTGCATCCCAAGAACACCATACCTATTGTGAAGTATGGGGGAAGAAACATCATGCTTTGGGGCTGTTTTTCTGCTAAGGGGACAGGACGATTGTACCTATGATGAAAAATACAGACCTCTGTCATCATTTTAAGTGGGAGAACTTGCACAATCGGTGGCTGACTAAATACTTTTTTGCCCCACTGTATATTATGGTGGTACTCTGTTGTAATACACTTTTACATCACCTGTGGCAGTAATGACAATAGCAAACAAACAGAAGAAGTCCGGAGCTAAAGTCATATAGAAGTTTCTTAAAGAAAACATGACAAAAGTGGTAAAGTTGTATTTTCATTTGCACTTTAATTATATTGACCGCTAATATTTATTGTTGATTAAATTATAATGTATTTATTTTAGTACCGAGTAATTATATGCAAATTATTGTTCATCAGTTTTTATAAGCCCCTTCTTTTGCAGTATATTTGGTGAGCACTTATTTTTCTAATTAGCCTCACCTAAGCCTAAGGTTTATGTGTTAAATTAATCATAATCTTAGTGAATAACACATGCTTTCATATTGTTGGACGATGTGTACCCTGTTAAACAGTAAGTATATCATATATAATATTGAATAGGATTAAAATAAAGAGTAAAGTTACTAATTCAGTTTAATATTTGAGTGGGCCATGTTCCTTTCTGTAGTAGAAAAAGCGTGCCCTTCAAAGATTGTCCACATTAAAGGTGATATCAGCTGTTTTTTTGTTTTTTTTTACAACCAATTGAAACATGTTCTAATCAAAGATGCTCTTTATGAAAGGAACTTATTCTGTTTTTTGGGATATACTCCAAACATGCTAGTTAGAGATTCTGTCGAAATGCATTTGTACTTTGACCGCTCTGCTGTTTTTGGGAGGATCCTGCAAAAACAAAATACTCATAAAAAGTCCTGTATATAAAGTTCAGCTGTTTTTAAGGAGCTACTGAAAACAACACTAATCAAAGATGGTCTACATACAAAGATGGTCTACATAAAAGGAATATTCTACTGTTTTTTAATGAACGAACGGAAGAGTTCTAGTCAAAGATACTTTTAAGGATAAGAATAATCTGTGATTTTTAGGGATCTGCTGATGGGCTGCTGTCTTTGGGGACTCTAAGCAAAACACTACCTAAAGATGGTCCATATAATAAGAAGGTTCTGCCGACATTCAGTTGTTTTTTAGGACCAAATACATCTAGTCAAATATTACTTGTATGACAGCTGTTTTTAATGATCTACTGCAAAAACACAAGTTAAAGATGCTCTCAAACTGGGTTAATATTCTGATCAGCGTTTTTTTTTAAAGAAGATAGGGCAAAATAACTCATCGAAATGTTCAGCTGTTTTTTAGAACATAATGCAAACATTCTAATCAAATATCCTCTTTATGAAAGGAAATTATGCTTGTTTTATATATACTGCGAAAACTCAAAATGGATTTGTACTTTTTGGGACGATACAGCAAAACCAAAATACTCGTCAAACATCTTGTGGAATGTTTTCCTGTGGAATTTCAGCTGTTTTTAATGACCTACTTAAAAAAAAAAAAAACACTTGTCAAAGATGGTCTACATAAAAGGAATGTTCTGCTGTTTTTTTTTAAGGAAAAACTGCAAGAATTCTAATCAAAGATGCTTTGAAGGACAAAAGTGATCTGCGCTTTTTAGGGATCTGCTGGAAAAACACGAGTCAGACATGCTCCTAAAATAGATTTTTACTCTGACCGTACCGCTGTTTTTTGGAACATACAGCAAAAAAAACACAAATCAAAAATCTTGTGTTAAGGTGCTGCTGCTTTTGAGGACTTAAAGCAAAAAACACTAGTAAAAGATTGTCCACATAATAGGAACGTCCTAACGTTCTGCTGTTTTTAAGGACCAACTACCATCTATTTTGTCAAACATTATCTTTCTGACAGAAGTATTCTGCTGTTTTTAAAGATCTACTGCATAAACAAGAGTTACAAATTCTCTTGAAGTGGGTCAATACTCTTCTCTGCTGTTTTTAAGAACACCCAGCAAACAAATAGTCAAAAATCCTGTATATGATCTTTGGGGTTATTTCAAGCAATAACGCTACCTAAAGATGGTCCACATAATAGGAACGTTCTGCCGACATTCAGTTGTTTTTGAGGACCAACTACAAAAACATCTAGTCAAATATTACTTGTATGACAACTGTTTTTAAGGATCTACTGCCAAAACATGAGGGAAAGATTCTCTCAAAATGGGTTAATACCCATTAATACCCCCAAAAAACTTGTCGAAATGTTCAGCTGTTTTTTTTCTAGAACCAATTGCAAAAATTATAATCAAAGATCCTCTTTATGACAGGAACTTATGTTTTTTAATGGATATACTGCGAAAACTCAAAATAGATTTGTACTTTTTGGGAAGATACAGCAAAACCAAAATACTAGTCAAAAATCCTGTGGAATGTTCTTTTATAAAAGGTCAGCTGTTTTTAAGGACCTACTGAAAACAAAAACACGAGTCACAGATGGTCTACATAAAAACAATGTTCTGCAGTTTTTTAAGGAACAACTGGAAACATTCTAGTCAAAGGACAAGAGGGATCTGCAGTTTTTGGGATCTGCTGCAAAAACACGAGTCAAACAAGCTCGTAAAATATACTTTTACTCTGACTGTACTGCTGTTTTTAGGAACATACAGCAAAAAACACTGGTCAAAAATCCTCTATAGAAGGGGTTGGTGTTTTTGAGGACTTTAGCTAAAATGCTAGCCAAACATGGTTGACATAGTAGGAACGTTCTCATGTTCTGCTGTTTTTAAGGACCAACTAAAATCAATTTTGTCAAAAATGATCTGTGTGACAAAAGCACTCTGCTGTTTTTAAAGATCTACTGCAAAAACAAGAGTTAAAAAATCTCTCAAATTAGGTTAATACACTGCTCAGCTGTCTTTAAGAACATACAGCAAAAATACTCAAAAAGCTGCGGTTTTTGAGGACTTAGAGCAAAATCGCTTGTCAAAGATGGTCCACATGAAAGGAACGTTATACTGACAATCAGCTGTTTTTGAGGACCAACTAAAAACATATATATTTAAATATCATCAGTATGACAGGAGTTGTCTGCTGTTTTTAAGGATCTACTGCAAAAACACACGTTAAATATTTTCTCACAATTGGTTTATACTATGACTGCTTTGCTGTTTTTAAGAACATACAGCTACAAAACTAGTCAAAAATGCTATACATGACGGGCTGGCGTTTTTGAGGACTTACAGCAAAAAAATTGTGAAAGATTGGCTACTTAAGATCGTTCCGTTCTTTTTAAGGACCCAGTCCCAAAATTCTAGTCACATATCCTCTCTATGGCAGGTGCGCTGTGCCGTTTGTAGGGATAGCCTGCAAAAACACTTGCTCTCTCAATATGGATTTCTACTCTTGACTTCTGTGCTGTTTTTAGGAACATACAGCAAAAAAAAAACCCCCAAAAACATTAAAACATCCTATATATGGACAGTTTGCTGTTTTTTTGGACAAAGTGCAAACATTCTAGTCAAAGATCCTCCGTATGACACGAGCACTTTGCTGTTTCTAAGTCCTACTGCAAAAGCCCCAGTAAAAGAGCCTGTATATGTCAGGAGCCCCGTTTTGTAAGACAGTGCAGGTGCAAATAAGCGGACAAAAGATGACTTGAGGCAACCCTGACGTGTGTGCGAATAAGAAAAGCTCGACTTCTCATTAGTCAGTACTTTTGCAGCCGTTTGATTTCTCCCACTCTGGGAGAAAAACAATCTCCGGCAAAGCTCAAGCTGGTTAAAAGGTCATCTACCTTCAAATGCAATATATATATATTTTTTGTTTCGCTGAAGTTTCACAGGCAATTGAAAATGTGGTCAATATGCTGGTTGAGATGCATCTGAAAAGCTGCACATTAAGTCAACTTATTTTTCTTTACGACGGCTTCCTCACTCAGAGCTGTTTTTTTTTTTTTTATCCCCGTCTTCTTTCTCAGAGAACTGCGGCATTTAGCCTGTGCGGAATCTTGCCGCAGTACTCTCTCAGAATGCTAATATGCTGGGCTGATGTGGGTCAGGACTTAATCCTGTAGAAATGATTATCGCTGCACGACTGGAACTTGTGCTGTAGGATATCATTACCATTCTGCACTTTTATGCCGCACTACTGCGTTCCCTCACCGAGACAATCACATCACTACAGAGAGAAAGTAGAAGTAGAGAGGATACATACTGGATATATCGTATGTGCACAACTTGGGAGGGATTGATAGAGTTTTACAAACCCCGTTTCCATATGAGTTGGGAAATTCTGTTAGATGTAAATATAAACGGAATACAATGATTTGAAAATCCTTTTCAACCCATACTCAATTGAATGCACTACAAAGACAAGATATTTGATGTTTTGTTTTTTTTGCAAATAAAAATTAACTTAGAATTTCATGGCTGCAACACGTGCCAAAGTAGTTGGGAAAGGGCATGTTTACCACTGTGTTACATCACCTTTTCTTTTAACAACACTCAATAAACGTTTGGGAACTGAGGAAACTAATTGTTGAAGCTTTGAAAGTGGAATTCTTTCCCATTCTTGTTTTATGAAGAGCTTCAGTCGTTCAACAGTCCGGGGTCTCCGTTGTCGTATTTTACGCTTCATAATGCGCCACAAATTTTCGATGGGAGACAGGTCTGGACTGCAGGCGGGCCAGGCAAGTACCCACACGCTTTTACCACGAAGCCCCGCTGTTGTAACACGTGGCTTGGCATTTTCTTGCTGAAATTAGCAGGGGCGTCCATGATAATGTTGCTTGGACGGCAACATATGTTGCTCCAAAACCTGTATGGACCTTTCAGGATTAATGGTGCCTTCACAGATGTGTAAGTTACCCATGCCTTGGGCACTAATACACCCCCATACCATCACACATGCTGGCTTTTTGTCACACCCGGGTGAAGTCTTGTCTGGGTTTCGTCTGGTTTCATGTTTTTTCATTTCCTGTTTTATTTTGAAATGCTGACTCTGCCTCCCGTTTCAGATCACTTGCCCTTCCTCCTGTTTCACTGGTCTGACGTCCTTCGTGATTGCCTGATTGTGCCCACCTGTGTCACCCTCCCTCATGTGTATAAATGTCTCGCCCTCCTCTTGTCCTGTGCCAGAGTGTTTTCGTATCTTTTGTGCGTACCTCCAGCGTTCCATGTCCACAGTCATTGCCACGTTTCTGTACCCTTTTGATCCACGGGAGTTTGTTTGTAAACCTTTTTGTCAGGTAAGATTAGCTTCTTTAGCATTGTCTCCGTTGGAGCGCCTTTTGTTGTATTTTGCATTTGGTATTCTTAGCACCTTTTTTCCCTCCGCTGCTGGAGCGTTTTGAGTTTATTGAGATTTTTGTTGTTTTAGAGGTTAGGTAAGCTCTGTTTTGATAGCCTGTTTAGTTTCTTCCCTTTTGGACCCTTTCCCTTATCCAAATAAATATATTTTCTTAAAATCCTGCATCTGTGTTCAGAGTCCTGTTCTGGCCGTGACACTTTTAATCTTTGCGCCTAAAACAATCCAGATGGTTCTTTTCCTCTTTGATCCGGAGGACACAAGTCCACAGTTTCCCCCAAAATTTAAATGTGGACCCGTCAGACCACAGAACACTTTTCCACTTTGTATCAGTCCATCTTAGATGAGCTTAGGCCCAGCGAAGCTGCGGCGTTTCTGGGTGTTGTGAATAAATTGCTTTCGCTTTGCATAGTAGAGCTTTAACTTGTACTAACAGATGTAGCGACGAACTGTATTAAGTGACAGTGGTTTTCTGAAGTGTTC
This sequence comes from Nerophis ophidion, assembly GCF_033978795.1. Classification (NCBI taxonomy): domain Eukaryota; kingdom Metazoa; phylum Chordata; class Actinopteri; order Syngnathiformes; family Syngnathidae; genus Nerophis; species Nerophis ophidion. The sequence goes on from NC_084629.1 coordinate 16,932,563, forward strand.
CTGAGCCCATGTGGTGATATCCTTTAAAAAAATCGATGTCTGTTTTTGATACAATGCCGTTTGAGGGATCGAAGGTCACGGTCATTCAATGTTGGTTTCCGTCCATGCCGCTTACGTGGAGTGATTTCTCCAGAGTCTTTGAACCTTTTGATGATATTAAGGACCATAGATGTTGAAATCCCTAAATTCTTGCAATTGTACTTTGAGAAACGTTTTTCTTAAACTGTTTGACTATTTGCTCACGCAGTTGTGGTCAAAGGGGTGTACCTCGCCCAATCCTTTCTTGTGAAAGACTGAGCATTTTTTGGGAAGCTGTTTTTATACCCAATCACGGCACCCACCTGTTCCCAATTAGCCTGCACACCTGTGGGATGTTCCAAATAAGTGTTTGATGGGCATTCCTCAACTTTATCAGTATTTATTCCCATCTTTCCCAACTTCTTTGTCATGTGTTGCTGGCATCAAATTCTAAAGTTAATGATTATTTGCAAAAAAAAAATGTTTATCAGTTTGAACATCAAATATGTTGTCTTTGTAGCATATTCAACTGAATATGGGTTGAAAATGATTTGCAAATCATTGTATTCCGTTTATATTTACATCTAACACAATTTTCCAACTCATATGGAAACGGGGTTTGTAATTGACAAAAAGTGAATATGTTCTAGATACAATAAGGGCTGAAGCAGCACCATTCTGGTATTTGAAGCAATACTTCATGTAAAGTGGTAGAAGTACTAAAATACACGTGTAAAACCAGTTATTCATGAATCCGATCATGTTTGTTGACTGTTTGCTCGTCAAATGGCCGTTCCAACTGAGCATGTTAAAGTTAAAGTCCCAATCATTGTCACACACACACACACACACACACACACACACACACACACACACACACACACACACACACACACACACACACACACACACACTAGGTGTGGTGAAATGTGTCCTCTGCATTTGACCCATCCCCTTGTTCACCCCCTGGGAGGTGAGGGGAGCAGTGGGCAGCAGCGGTGCCGCGCCCGGGAATTATTTTTTGGTGTTTTAACACCCAATTCCAACCTTTGGTGCTGAGTGCCAAGCAGGAAGGTAATGGGTCCCTTTTTTATAGTCTTTGGTGTGACTCGGCCAGGGTTTGAATTCACAACCTACCGATCTCAAGGCAGACACTCTAACCACTAGGCCAGTGGTTCTCAACCTTTTTTCAGTGATGTACCACCTGTGAACATTTTTTTAATTCAATTACCCCCTAATCAGAGCAAAGCATTTTTGGTTGAAAAAAAGAGATAAAGAAGTAAAATACAGCACTATGTCATCAGTTTCTGATTTATTAAATTATATAACAGTGCAAAATATTGCTCATTTGTAGTGGTCTTTTTTAACTATTTGGAAGAAAATATATAAAAATAACTAAAAACTTGTTGAAAAATAAACAAGTGATTCAATTATGAATAAAGATTTCTACACATAGAAGTAATCAACTTAAAGTGCCCTCTTTGGGGATTGTAATACAGATCCATCTGGATTCATCAACTTCATTCTAAACATTTCTTCACAAAAAAAGAAATCTTTAACATCAATATTTATGGAACATGTCCACAAAAAATCTAGCTGTCAACACTGAATATTGCATTGTTGCATTTCTTTTCACAGTTTATGAACTTACATTCATATTTTGTTGAAGAATTATTCAATAAATATATTTCTAATGGATTTTTGAATTGTTGCTATTTTTAGAATATTTTTTTAAAATCTCACGTACCCCTTGCCATACCTTCAAGTACCCCCATTTGAGAACCACTGCACTAGGCCACTGAGTAGGTTAATAGCTAGTGATCCCACTTCTGACATCCCACTTCACCATCACACCAACTACTTAAGTAATGTAGCGCACTCTAATAAAACTGCTTCCTTGTCAGCATCGGCACAAATTAACAACAGGTTTAGGAATCCAAATAATTTTTCCAGCAAGCTGAAGGGTTCCTCCTATTTGGGCATTTCATAGAAGGTCTTTGGGATAAATGTCCCATTTTTTTTTACAGCATTGGGCACAGAATTCACTCAACCCAGATTTGGTCCAAATGCTCTAATAGAGACATGTTCTGATGGAGACTGTTCACTGGCAGCATCTACACAAATTATATGTAAGAACAAATGCAAGAATTTAAGGATAAATAGCTCCTGAAAAGATCCACCTAACTAGGCATCCCACTTCTGACGCCATTTTGCAATCGAGATATACCCTAAATGCTTTGTAACACCAACCACTGAAGAAATGTAGTCCCTTTTGGATAAACCTTCTTCTTGGACAACAACTACACACATTCTATGGAAGAGCAGCTCGCTATTGGATCCTTTCAAACTATTTACAAGACAATATCAGAAATCATCTTAAGACTAACCATCCCACTTCTAACTAGGGATGAATGTCGTTTACATTTTAATAGGCGCCAAACCTGTTTTGTCTTTTAAAACAGTGCCAGTGCTAGAACTGGTATTACGAAAACATGAACACTTATTTTCTTTTAAACACAAAATGTTTAAAAGGTTTGTGTAAAAAAACAATCCTTTATTTATGTATTTTTTTTTTTTACAGAGTTTTGTGACATTAAAGTTTAACAGATGTATCAATGTAAACACAATGATAACTATGTAATAAAAACTACAATACGAAACAAAATCCATAACAAATTGTCATACTTATCACAGAAAAAATACAGAAAGCAGAGAATATGCTAGTCTTTTAACGTTGACGTACAGAATTTTGAGGTCCGTGAATGCACCTCGCTCGCTGTAATAATGTCACCTTTAAGGACTTGCTGTACGTAGCCTTTTGGCTTCATTCATTCACCACCAAAATGAGGAACTTTTTTCCCGGTCTGGTAACCACCGACTTGCTTTGCACCAGTGCCATTGTGGAACCAAGTTTTACCACCTATCTCTACTCCTGACACCATTTAACAACCTATTATTGGCCATGAATGCAACGCCCTGTTAACTAAATACATGTAGTATAATTTCTGTACCTGCTCGCCAAAGGGTTCCTTACGATTACTTGTTAAACATCCCACTTCCGACACCTTTTCACAAACCATTTTTGGCTTCAATACAACAAATAAAGACATTTACTGTACGTTTTCAGACTATTTAAGCCGCACCCATTAAATTTTGGAAAAAAAAAACATTTTTTTACATATTAGCCTCACCGCACTATAAGTTGCAGATATATACCAGTACTAAAGAGTACAGTAACACAGCTGTAAAACGGCTGATAAAACAAAACAGAAGTCATCATCATGGACCCAATAGCTGAAGAAGCCAGTTTTTCAATCAGCTAAACAGACTCAACGGTGATGTTTTGGTGAATCTACAAAACTGAAAAGACAAAAAAAGAATGCCATTGTAACAGACACTTGTAAACCTGTTAGCTAATGCTAACAATGGTAGCTTGACTGTTTTGTGATGGCACATACAAATATGCATGAAAACACTCCTACCCACATTACACATGGGATGGCTTGGTGAGTATAAATTGTTTTAGTTATATTGCAAAACTTACAAACATTGCTTAGAGTGATGAATGAAGAATCCTTTCGAGCAGAAAACGCAACGGAGAGCAATACTTCTGGTTCAAGGCACAAAACCGCAGCACCTACAGTGAGCAAACTCGTCCAAAAGATGGTGCAATAGCACTAACACCACAACTTCTTAGTGTCTTTGTCGGTATAATATGAAAACTATTTGATAAATACAAAACATTATTAGACTAAGACTTAGACTTCCTTTTTATTGTCATTCAAAATTTAACTTTACAGTACAGATATAAACAAAATGTTGTTGCATTAACTTGTGGTAGTGCAGGATAAAAGAGCAATAATTTTGCAGATATAAATAAATATATTACTGTACAGATAAACACAGTATATTGCACTTTTGCATATGCATCCACGTTTATGGATGTATGTTATTGTGGAGGGGCCTGGCCTGCTGACCTACAGCGAAGCGGGGTGTGCCAGGACCAGCTTCGAGATCAGCGACAGGTGCGTAGATGACCCACCTGGGAGTGTTTATATACTCATCTGTCGCTCTGTTAAAGGCAGCAGCCGGGAAAGAGGGGGCAGTTGGAGCACGAGCAAGAGGGAGAGCGAAGAATGACAGACAAACCGATGGCTGAAAAGCACAACGAACGACATTTATTGAAAAATAAATAATTCTTCTGAGACATACAAGCCGCTGTCCTGTCAGTAACTGGTGGTCCGAATAACCCGGAAGCGCACCACTTCCACAGTTATATTGTCTTTGTATTCCAGCGAGTTAATCTATTTTTGGAGGGAATTGAGGGGATTAATATGATGCGTTCAAGAGTCTGATGGCCTGGGGGAAGAAGCTGTTACAGAACCTGGAAGTTCTGCTACGGAGGCTGCAGAACCTCTTTCTATAGTCCAGCAGTGAAAACAGTCCTTGTTGGGGGTGGGAGGAGTCTCTGCAGATTTTCTAAGCCCTAGTCAGGTAGCGGCTTTTTGCGATCTCCTGATGATCTTTTCCGCCGTCCTCACCACTGTCTGCAGAGACTTCCAGTGTGAGGTTCTGCAGGCTTTTACCCATTTAAAGTTTGAGAATAGGTTGAGATCGTTTCAGCCCCACGGCCTCTAGTCATACGCTTTTCCAGATAAAACTGCATCCTCGGCCTGCTGTCCTGGGGGACACTTTGGATGGAACCAGCTACTAAATAATGACCGTTTGCAAAGAAAAAAAAAAAAAAATTAAACGCACCGTTTTATAAGCCGCATGGTTCAAATCGTTGGAAAAAAGCAACAGCTTAAAGTCCGGAAAAAAACGGTGATCCAATGTCTGTCCCTGCTAGCAGAAGGGTTCCTTCTAACGGCTAAACATCCCACTTCTGACACCATTTCACAAGCTTCATCACAGATTAAGACAAGTTGTCTAGTTCTGAAAAAAACAGCCTGCATTGCAGCAATCTATCTAGAGTACGCCATTGCCTACAAATCCATCTGGATGACACTTATAGCTTCTGCGAGGAGATACTGTACATTCTGATTGATCTGCTCATTTTCTGACCGGCCACAATCTAGAATCAGCAAGATGGATTTGCCAGACAGCCAACCAGCATTGACCTTGCAATATTAGCTACGGCACTCACAAGGGTACGAGCCATCACTAGACTTTTATTTTTTTTTTTTTTTAAAGAATCAATCACGCATGGCTTCTGCAAAGCGGCCGCCGTGGCCTGAAGGAGATGAGCTCTGCCCGGAGAACAGGAGAACGACACGGCCGGCGAGATAGCCGTGAGCTTTTTATCTTCGAGTGTCTGGCGCTCTCGCCCCGAGGGCCGCCACTGAAGGAGGCTCCTGCCATGGCGCTCTTCACTTGATGAAAAAGTCAACGGAGATGCGCATCAAATCGTGAAGAGAACTCGGTGGATGTGGCTATTTAGGGCAACGTGTGGGGAGAAAATGGATGGATGGAGAACTCATCAGACGACAATGATTCTTGACTCAGGCTTGGAGGTGTGTTTTTGACACCGTGTGTGTGTGTGTGTGTGTGTGTTAGGGTGGTACGGTATACCGGTATTAGTATTGTACGGCGATACTAATGAATCATTTTCGGTATGATACCATCTCTGAAAAGTACCGGTACAGCACCCCCGTCGTCGTCACTTCGTGTCATTGCTGGTTTACGAGCAGAGTAGCATGTTCGGCAGCACACAATCACGGAGTACTTACGAGCAGACACAGTGTGTAGATAGGAAAGGGAGAACGGACGCATTTTGGCTTAAAAAAATAACGATAAAGGTGAAGTTATAACACTGAAACACCCTAAGGAAGAGATGCTTTAAGAAATGGCTAGCTGGCTAGTCGGCAGTGTTTTAGCTACTTCGTAATCACTAATCTTTGTCTCCATGGCGACAAAAATAAAATACATTTCTTACAAGTATCATCCCTGCAGGATGATGAATAGCTAAACATGCTTCACTACACACAGTCACAATGTAAAAAATGCCATTGGTGGATCTACACCTAACATCCACTGTAATGATATCAGGTACAGGCACGTACCTAGTCGATACTACTTTGATCATGTCTATATTTTTTGGCATCAAACATCTTTTGTTTTTTTAAAATGTATATTATGTTTATAAACTCAGGAAATACGTCCCCGGACACAAGAGGACTTTGAATATGACCAATGTATGATCCTGTAACGACTTGGTATCGGATTGATACCCACATTTGTGGTATCATCCAAAACTAATGTAAAGTATCAAACAAAAAAGAATAAGTGATTATTACATTTTAACAGAAGTGTAGCTATAACATGTTAAAATTGAAAATAAGCAGATATTAACAGTAAGTGAACACGTAGATTAATAACTCATTTTCTACCACTTGTCCTTAATAATGTTGACAAAATAATACAATGGAAAATGACAATATGTTACTGCATACTTTGGCAGCTAAATTAGGAGCCTTTGTTTGTTTACTTACTACTAAAAGACAAGTTGTTTAGTATGTTTATTATTTTATTTAAGGACTTAACTGGGATAAGGTTTTTTGTTAAAATAAGCCAATAATGCATTTTTTTGTGGTCCCCTTTATTTAGAAAAGTGCCGAAGTAATTTTAGTACCTGCACCAAAACATTGGTATCGTTATATCACGTGTGTGTGTGTGTGTGTGGGTGCGTGTGTGTGTGTCAATTCACACATAGAGTCGCGGAAGCAGGAGGGAGGATCTGGATAATGGAAAAGTTAAGCCCAATAGGAAATACTAATATTCTGTGAGAACACTAGAATGGAATGTGTGCTGCCCTTGCACCTACCATGAAAAGCAATACTTTTTTTATGATTTCTGCATTGCTTAACTGTCCAACTCCTGAAGCTTTAGTGCAAACATAAAGTCCAACCTTGCCACATTAAGATTGCATGAGCGCCATTAAAAGAACGACCCTCCGGTGTGGAGGATGCATGAAGTGAAGAAACCTCAGCAAGGTTTAATTTAATTTCACTGCTGCTCGGCTGCAGAGCAGGTGAGCCGCGATGAAAAGGTGGGTCAAGACCACGCGTTTGAGCGTAAAAAGTTCTTCCGTTGTATACTGTGTACCAGTGAGTCATTTATTAGTGTGCCATGAGGGATCATCAGGTACGCAGGGAAATTTCACTTAAAGGCCTACTGAAATGAGATTTTCTTATTCAAACGGGGATAGCAGGTCCATTCTATGTGTCATACTTGATCATTTCGCAATATTGCCATATTTTTGCTGAGAGGATTTAGTAGAGAACATCGACAATAAAGTTTGCAGCTTTTGGTCGCTAATAAAAAAGCCTTGCCTGTACCGGAAGTAGCAGACGATGTGCGCGGGACGTCACCGGTGTGAGGGCTCCTCACATCCTCACATTGTTTACAATCATAGCCACCAGCAGTGAGAGCGATTCGGACCGAGAAAGCGACAATTTCCCCATTAATTTGAGCGAGGATGAAAGATTCGTGGATGAGGATAGTGAGAGTGAAGGACTAGAAGAAAAAAAAGGCGAGGGCAGTGAGAGCGATTCAGATGTTATTAGACACATTTACTAGGATATTTCTGGAAAATCCCTTATCTGCCTATTGTGTGATTAGTGTTTTAGTGAGATTATATGGTACCTGAAAGTCAGAGGGGTGTGGCCACGAATGTGGTGACCGCCAGTGTCTCCGCTGGGAGGAGGTAATAGTCCGCAGCTGCAGGAGGACGCAAGCTACGCTCATGTCTACGGTAAGAGATGACTTATTAGCACAATTTTCTCACCGAAACCTGCCGGTTGACAAGTGGACGGGAACCATGTTCGCTTGACCGCTCTGTTCCACAGTAAAGCTTCACCTTCAGGAATTTTAAACAAGGAAACACCGGCTGTGTTTGTGTTGCTAAATACACCGCTTCCCACCTCCATCTTTCTACTTTGACTTCTCCATTATTAATTGAACAAATTGCAAATTATTCAGACTACTTATAGCTTGGATCTGGCTGGAAAAAAATGTCCGCTACAACCGGTGACGTCAAACGCACGCGTCATCATACTGCGATGTTTTCAACAGGACACTTCGCGGGAAATTTAAAATTGCAATTTAGTAAACTAAAAAGGCCGTATTGGCATGTGTTGCAATGTTAATATTTCATCATTGATATATAAACTATCAGACTGCGTGGTCGGTAGTTGTGGGTTTCAGTAGGCCTTTATTTGCGCCCTGGGAAATTTACCGCAGCTGTGCCCCAGTGTTTCGACGCTAGAGTGGGACAGTAGCAACACATGAAACTTGACAAATTGGAGGGGACCACTATCCACTTCAGTCGCAGGATGGCAGTAGAATGTTAAATAACCCAGACCCGTGTATAGAGGATATTGCTAAAGTTGGTACCAAAAATGGCGCCCTCTAGTCACGTGAGGCGCTTTTGACCAATTTTTTATCGATATTCTGGCCAAACTGTGATGTAAAACATTTATGTACCTTTGTATGTCTACTACCAACTGCAGTAATTACTGTGAAAAGCACATTCTCACCAGAGGATGACTTTGTCCGCATGACTCGCTGTGAAAGTATCTCTTCTCCCTTCTCGTTGCTTGACTTCTTCAATCCAGTTAACAATGCACCATTGTCTAAACGGTCGGTACGTCCGCTGTTTTTGTGTCATGTGCTCTCCGCCCCCTCAAACTGAGCCTACTCCCTCCCTTCCACCTTGTTGTCAGTGTAAAAAGAGCAAAGCGCTCCTTCCTCAACACGCATTCCTTCCATAATTGCTACGAATGTGACCTGTGCCTTTTGAATTGCTCCAGCTTTTCAAATAAATCTAAGAAAGATAATTTTAGTTAGTCATTAGTGTGTGTTCCTCACAATAAGAAGGTCCTGGGGTCGATCTGCAGGCTTGGAGTCTTTATGTGTGGAATTTGCATGTTGTACCCCGTAGTCCGCCTTCCTGCAACCTCCAAAGATATGCACCTGGGTATAGGTTGATTGGCAACACTAAATAGGCCCTAATGTGTGAATGTGAGTGTGGGTGTTGTCTATCTGTGTTGGCCCTGTGATGAGGTGGTGACTTGTCCAGGGTGTACCTTTGTATGTCTACTACCAACTACAGTAATTACTGTGAAAAGCACATTCTGCTTGAAAGTGGAATGCGACGAGAGGAAGAGAACAAAATATCTCATTCATATCACAAGTGGAAAAGTCAGATCACAGACTGATCTAACTTCTGTTTGAATTCTTCAAGATCATTCAAAATGAGGCTCAGTAGTTTTTGTGTGGCCTTCATTGGCGTAAAGAAGATTAAAAAACAAAAACAGTGACAAGTAGAAAACTGTCAAAGGAGATGTACCGTATTTTTTGAGTATAAGTCGCACAGGAGTATAAGTCGCACCTGCCGAAAATGCATAAAAAAGAAGAAGAAAAAAAAAAACATATATAAGTCGCACTGGAGTACAAGTCGCATTTTTGGGGGAAATGTATTAGATACAATCCAACAAGAACAGACATTTGAAAGGCAATTTAAAATAAATACAGAATAGTGAACAACAGGTTGTTATATGACACATAAATAACCAACTGAGAAGGTGCCTGATAGAGATGCGCGGATAGGCAATTATATCATCCGCAACCGCATCACCAAAGTCGTCATCCAACCGCCGTCCACCCGAACCATCATTTTATCAGAACCGCAACCGCCCGCCCCCTGAAATACATCAGCGGTCGGCCACCTTTACCACTCACAGAGCTGTTTAAACCCGTTTCACAGAGTAATGAAGAGAATTGGAGCCGCTAACGTTCTTGCGAATATCCAATTGTGTTTCATCCTGATGACAAGAATATGGGCGTGCTGTGAAGCCATTGCCTTTGACACCTTCAACAACATGTACAAACCGATTGTTAGTCCGACAACATGTGTGCAGCTCCCGCAATCACACGAACAAGCTTGAAAGGCATACTGGGTGATAGAGTACACTGATGGTTGTGATATAAACAACTTTAACACTTACTAATATGCGCCACACTGTAAAGCCACACCACGGGGTGTATAAAATAGTCAGGAAGTGTCATGGATACAAAGGATTCTGGCTATTTGTTGTGTTGCGTTTATTTTGTGTTACTGGGAGGATGTTCTCCCGAAATGTGTTTGTCAATCTTGTTCGGTGTGGCTTCACAGCGCGGCGCGTATTACTAAGAGTGTTAAAATTGTTTATATCACAACCATTAGTGTACTCTCTGTCACCCAGTATGCCTTGCAGTCGTGTGCGTGTTGCCGCGGAAGCCACACACAACATGTTGCTGGACTGACAAGCAGATCGTACATGTTGTAAAAGGCGACAAAGTCAATGGCGTCATTCTAGAGAATATTAGCGTCTCCTATTGTCTTCTTAGATTTGTGACACGAGTCTTAAATGGCTCTTTGAATGGCAAAGGATACCGATCCCAGAACCATGTATATCAAATATATCCGGATGGTTCAACCGCCATCCGTCCGAATCTGATTAAAATCTATTTTTTCGTCATGTCACCCGCCTGACCCGCGGTTTACCCGCGGACTCTGCGGATGAGACCGCAAACCGCGCATCTCTAGTGCCTGATCTGTCACTCCTGATCGCCAAATCCCATGAAATCTTCATTTTCGGTGTCGCTTCTAAAAAATTCTGCCAACTCCAAAGGAAGACAATGCTCCGCTTTCTCTTCTATCGGTACGTTGCTTACGTCAAGAGTCATCGTCTGGTGCAGTTCCAATTATTCCAGCCTTTCTGAATCCGGACAGGATGGTTTCGGTTGTCACTGAAGCCCATGCTTTGTCGATCCATCCGATGACATCCAGAAAATTTGCATGGCGCATTCTCCCGGTTGCCGTGAAGCTGTGCTCTCCTTCCATCATCCACTGCTCCCACAGGCTGCGCAGGACTTGTAACCTGCAGTATATGCTTTCCTTTTCGGTGCCATTTTTGTTCAGCCCTTTGTTTTTATAAGTTACCGCCAATATACCGTAGCAGGTAACGTCTTCTTTCCCACAGTGCACTTCTGCCATGACCCGCCTCAGCCAAATTTTCATTGGTTGACATGTGTGTGACGATTGCTGTAGCATCTTCTTTTCCCACAATGCATTTCTGCCATGACCCGCCTCCACCGAATTTTCATTGGTTGACGTGTGTGCGTGCGTGACGATTGCTGACATCCGCCTAGTCTAATGAATGAGATAAATGATAATAAATGGGTTGTACTTGTATAGCGCTTTTCTACCTTTAAGGTACTCAAAGCGCTTTGACACTACTCCTACATTTACCCATTCACACACACATTCACACACTGATGGAGGGAGCTGCCATGCAAGGCGCTAACCAGCACCCATCAGGAGCAAGGGTGAAGTGTCTTGCTCAGGACACAACGGACATGACGAGGTTGGTAATAGGTGGGGATTGAACCAGGGTTGATTGGTTGATTGATTGATACTTTTAATAGTAGATTGCACAGTTCAGTACATATTCCGTACAATTGATCACTAAATGGTAACACCCGAATAAGTTTTTCAACTTGATCCACGTTAATCAATTCATGGTAACCTCGGGTTGCGCACGGCCACTCTTCCACTGCGCCATGCCGTCCCATAAATAGTAAATATTAAGATAAGATAAATAATATTTGATATTTTACGGTAACATGTTAATAATTTCACACATAAATCGCTCCGGAGTATACGTCGCACCCAAACTATGAAAAAAACGGCGACTTATATTCGGAAAAATACGGTAGTTAGCGATGCGACCTTTGACCTGGGCTACTCGGTCCAGGGAATAATTAAAAATGAATAGGCCTCCTCCTGGCTACTTTGCCCATGTTGATTTGAGGCCATTAAAAATGAATAGGTACAGAATCTCCTAAGATATTAGACCGGTTGACCTCAGCTACCTGCCAATCTTGTGATGGACGTCATAAAAAATACATCAGTTTCTTCCTCCAGTATGAGGAGAAAAATCCATCAACCTTATCGAACATTGCGTCTTCGAACGCACACCCGGCTGCACATTCATTGCCAAGTAACAGGCATTTTCTTCTCTGTTTCCAAAAGAGGTGATCATTACCAGACAGAGTACTTATTAGGGGAAGCAAATCTGGTATTTAAAGTGCCTGTTCAACGCCTGATGAAGAAGAAGAAGAAGAAGGTAGTTAGGAGAGGAAGGAGATAAGCGGGGAGGAGGAATTGCAAAGAAGCCTAAAGAGCGACAGGAAATGAGTCTCACCTTTTCTGTTGGCTAAATGAGAGTGTGGTGGTGGTGGTGATGTTTTGGGAGGGGGGTATCAGTTCATCTTTAAATCATCATCCATAAGTCGATGTTTTGATTATATTCTGTACATACTGTACACACTAAAAAATGCTGGGTTATTTTGTTAGTGTTGGGTTTGAGTAATTTTTATGAAGAGCAATGGATTATTTGGGACTATAAGGGTATTAATTGAACTCACTTTCTGGGATTTCAAAACTATGAACCATTTTTGGGTTGTTTTTCAATGAGTAACGTATTTTTGGGTAAAAGGCTTTTTTTGTTAATTAAAAAGGTACTTTTTTCTTGAAGAGAATTTTATTAAAGGGGAACATTATCACATTTTCAAAAGGGTTAAAAACAATAAAAATCAGTTCCCAGTGGCTTGTTGTATTTTTTAAAGTTTTTTTCAAAATTTTACCGGTCCCGGAATATCCCTAAAAAAAGCTTTAAAGTGCCTTTTTTTCGCTCTCTGCGAAGACACTGTTCATTTTCCTGTGACGTCATACAGTGCTTCCAATACCACAGCAAGATATAGCGACATTAGCTCGGATTCAGACTCGGATTTCAGCGCCTTAAGCGATTCAACAGATGACGCATGTATTGAAACGGATGGTTGGAGTATGAAAGTATTGAAGAAGAAACTGAAGCTATTGAGCGATTAGCTATTGACGCTATTCATAGCCATAGCATGGCCGAATAGCTGCGTTAGCATCGCCGGTAAAATGTGCGGACCAAACGATCAGGACTTTCGCATCTTGCGACACTGGAGCAACTTAAATCCGTCGATTGGTAAGTGTTTTTTTCGCATTAAATGTGGGTGGAAGGAAACGTAATATAGTTGCAAATGCATCTGCAGGTTATCCATACATCTCTGTGCCATGTCTGATTTAGAACCGCCGGTAAATAGCATGTTAGCATCGATTAGGGTAGCATGTTAGCATCGATTAGCTGGCAGTGAAGCTGAAACTAAATACGTCTGATTAGCACATAAGTCAACAAAATCAACAAAACTCACCTTTGTGATTTTGTTGTCTTTATCGTTGCAAATGCTTCTGCAGGTTATCCATACATCTCTGTGCCATGTCTGTCATCGCCGGTAAAATGTGCAGACACTCTGGCACATTTAATGGGGGTCTGACGGCAGACACTTTTCTTCGGGCCAGTGGTGCAACTTGAATCCCTCCCTGTTAGTGTTGTTACACCCTCCGACAACACACCGACGAAGCATGATGTCTCCGAGGTTCCAAAAAATAGTCGAAAAAACGGAAAATAACAGAGCTGAGACCCGGTGTTTGCAATGTGTTGAAAATGAAAATGGAGGCTGTATTACCTCGTTGACGTCACGTTCTGATGTAATCGCCAAAGAGCGATAAACAGAAAGGCGTTTAATTCGCCAAAATTCACCCATTTAGAGTTCGGAAATCGGTTAAAAAATATATATGGTCTTTTTTCTGCACCATCAAGGTATATATTGACGCTTACATATGTCTGGTGATAATGTTCCCCTTAAAGGATTAATCTCATTAACATTATTTACAATCACACATCTTATGTACATGAACATATTTGAACATGCTGTATAGAACTACTATTGTCATGTTCCTGTTTTGAGCACCCCTAGGTTTGGGTTTTAGTTGCCATGACGGCAGATTGTTTTCACCTGCCTCTGATTAGTGTTCGTGACGCTCACCTGCTCCTGGGTATTAATCAGAAAGCTACTTATTCCCTGCTTTTCGCCACACTCAGTCTGGCTTCCTCATTTGCTTCCACGCAACAGTTACGACGGCTACTAATTTGAATTGTGAGCTAAGCTTTTCTTGTTCGTAATTCCGTTAAATTCCCGTGCTATCGGCACGCTGGGGCTCTTTTGTTTGTATCCCGCATAATTCGTGGACATTAAATCATTTCCTTTCCTGCACCTTACTTCCGGAGTCGCGTCTGCATCCTGGGAGAACAATCCATGCAGTAAAATGCGACCCCAACTATGACCATACACAGCAATTCTTGTAAAAAAAATGTCACTCATATCATGCTTTTGAATGTATTTAAATTGAATACAAATAATTGTGATCAATAGTTGGGAAGGAGTCGGACCAACCAGCAGTAACATTTATCATTTTTAACCAACTATTGGGTCAAGGAGCGCTAAATTGCGCAACCCAATAGTTGGGTCTGGAATAACCCAACATTGTAGTGAGCATAACTCAAATTTAGTGTTTAAAAAATTCAACCCCATTGAGTTAGCAAAACTCAACTTTTGGATTAAATATTTCAACCCAATAGTTTGGTAGGGAATAACCCAACATTAAGTTATCATAACTCAACTTTTTGTTGAAATAATTAAACGCAAAAGTTGGGTGGAAGACAATTAACCCAAAATGTTGAGTTAAATTAACTCAAACAAGGGGTTTGTCCTTTTCTGAACCAGCAGTTGGGTTGAAATTGGGTTATTATTTCAACCCAACATTTTTTTGTGTGTACTTACTTGTACTCTACTTACAGCGCCTTAATGAAGCGACGGTTATGTTGCTGAGAAAAAAAGTTGAACATAATGCAGTAATTACCAATACCATGTCGATATTATGTGATCGGCGTTAACAGTCTCTAGCTAACTTAAGTACCAGTAGAGTGGAAAAGCAAGTTGACTTTCAGTGTTTAATAGTGTTTCATTGTATCTATTTAACCATATCCAATCGTATTTACTATCCGCAAAGTATGTAAAAACACAGCTTATATATATATATATATATATATATATATATATATACAAACCCTCTTTCCATATGAGTTGGGAAATTGTGTTAGATGTAAATATAAACAGAATACAATGATTTGCAAATCTTTTTCAACCTATATTCAATTAAATGCACTACAAAGACAAGATATTTGATGTTCAAACTCATAAACTTATTTTTTTTTTGCAAATAATAATTAACTTAGAATTTCATGGCTGCAACACGTGCCAAAGTAGTTCCCCATTGTGTTACATCACCTTTTCTTCTAACAACACTCAATAAACGTTTGGGAACTGAGGAAACTAATTGTTGAAGCTTTGAAAGTGGAATTCTTTCCCATTCTTGTTTTATGTACAGCTTCAGTCGTTCAACAGTCCGGGGTCTCCGCTGTTGTATTTTACGCGTCTTGTTCACGAGTGGGGGAAAAGTGGATCGTGAAATTGACAGGCGGATCAGTGCGGCGTCTTCTTTAACGCGGACATTGCAGCGATCCATTGTGGTGAAGAAGGTGCTGAACCGGAAGGAAAAGCTCTCAATTTATCGGTCGATCTACGTACCCATCCTCACCTATGGTCATGAGCTTTGGGTCATGACCGAAAGGATAAGATCACGGGTACAAGCGGCCGAAATGAGTTTCCTCCGCCGTGTGGCGGGGCTCTCCCTTAGAGATAGGGTGAGAAGCTCTGTCATCCGGGAGAAACTCAAAGTAAAGCCGCTGCTCCTCCACATTGAGAGGAGCCAGATGAGGTGGTTCGGGCATCTGGTCAGGATGCCACCCAAACGCCTCCCTAGGGAGGTGTTTAGGGCACGTCCAACCAGTAGGAGGCCACGGGGAAGACCCAGGGCACGTTGGGAAGACTATGTCTGCCGGCTGGCCTGGGAACGCCTCGGGATCCCCCGGGAAGTAAACCGAAAAGGTCGTATTAGCATGTGTTGCAATGTTAATATTTCATCATTGATATATAAACTATCAGACTGCGAGGTCGGTAGTAGTGGGTTTCAGTAGGCCTTTAAAAACCCCTCTTCCGTTCGTCTTTTTCTTTTTCTTTTTTCTTTTTTAGAACATTTCCTTCCAGCGCTACAAGCGGGCGCAAGAGTGATGCGATACATCAGCCAATAAGGAGCGTTCAATTTAAAAAGCACATCATAAACAAGCCCATTTTGTCCGATGCGCGATTTTGACCCGGCATTGTGGAGTGTGCATGTGTAACGAGCGATCCCGAGAGGGCTGAAGTGGGAGAAGGCAACCGTAGAGAGTCCATTAACACACTTGTAAACCAGTCCAAGCTATTTACCCCGTGCTGGGCCTCTCGAATTACTGACTGTGCTCGCCATGCATGTTGCAAATGGCAATTAAAGATGATGCACACACACACACACACACACACACACACACACACACACACACACGGGAAACAACGCACACACTCTTTAACAGGCGTGCTTGTATATACGCTCCACAAGGCAGCGGTCGGTTTTGCTGCAGATCCAGCAATCTCCATAGCAACGTAAGCGGCTGTAGGCGACAGCGGTGGCATTATGAAGATTGATTGTCATAAGAAAATCAACAGCAGAGCAGAAGGAGGGCATCGGTTAATAAAATACAAAATAAAGAATCGTACGCTTCAGTGCGACAACAGTGGATTTAGGAGGTGGCTTCTGTCTCTGAATGATGCCGCCGCAGGAAATACATAACAGTTTGGGAGAGCGATGAGATGTTCTGTGCTTCGCCACCTCCTGTTTCCTAATCAAACCTTTTGCTGACAGCAGCAGTTGGAAGCGGCATCTCTCACACCGGCGGTGCTTCTTCACGGCGAGCTCAAGAGCGCTTCTGTCGCTGCCGGAACATTTGAAATGACGCCTTCACGGCGTGCCTAACTTAAAGAAATAACATGTCCGAAAAGGAGTGGGTAGAACGGCGTGCCTAACTTAAAGAAATAACATGTCCGAAAAGGAAAAGGTAGCACGGCGTGCCAAAATTAAAGAAATAACATGTCCGAAAAGGAGTGGGTAGAACGGCGTGCCTAACTTAAAGAAATAACATGTCCGAAAAGGAAAGGGTAGCACGGCATGCCAAAATTAAAGAAATAACATGTCCGAAAAGGACTGGATAGAACGGCCTGCCAAACTTAAAGAAATAACATGTCCGAAAAGGAAAGGGTAGCACGGCGTGCCAAAATTAAAGAAATAACATGACCGAAAAGGAAAGGGTAGAACGGCGTGCCTAACTTAAAGAAATAACAGATCCAAAAATGGGTGGATAGAACGGCGTGCCTAACATAATGAAATAACATGTCCGAAAAGGAGTGGGTAGAACGGCGTGCCAAAATTAAAGAAATAACATGTCCGAAAAGGAAAGGGTAGAACGGCGTGCCTAACTTAAAGAAATAACATGTCCGAAAAGGAAAAGGTAGCACGGCGTGCCAAAATTAAAGAAATAACATGTCCGAAAAGGAGTGGGTAGAACGGCGTGCCTAACTTAAAGAAATACATGTCCGAAAAGGAGTGGGTAGAACGGCGTGCCAAACTTAAAGAAATAACATGTCCGAAAAGGAAAGGGTAGCACGGCGTGCCCAAATTAAAGAAATACATGTCCGAAAAGGACTGGATAGAACGGCCTGCCAAACTTAAAGAAATAACATGTCCGAAAAGGAAAGGGTAGAACGGCCTGCCAAACTTAAAGAAATAACATGTCCGAAAAGGAGTGGGTAGAACGGCGTGTCTAACTTAAAGAAATTATATGTCCAAAAAGGAGTGGGTAGAACGGCGTGCCTAACATAACGAAATAACATGTCCGAACAGGAGTGGGTAGAACGGCGTGCCTAACTTAAAGAAATAACATGTCCGAAAAGGAGTGGGTAGAAGGGGTGCTTATTCAGTTGTGGCCATTCGGCGTGTCTCAGCGCTCACGGGTAGCTTGTTAACTTCCTGCCTTTAACGTGCTACTTTTTTTTTTAAATCGGAAGATTAAAAAAAAAGGCAATTACATACAGTCACGATCAAAAGTTTACAAACACTTGTAAAAAAACATAATGTCTTGGCTGTCCTGAGTTTCTAATACTTTCTACAACTCTTATTTTTTTGTGATAGTGTGATTGGAGCACATATGTTGGTACAAAAAAATATTCATGACATTTGTGTCAAAGTTAATTGATGACGAAACCCCAAGATGTAGAAAAGGAGGGAGGCATTTTGCAGGAAAACATGATTTAATTTAAAACACTAAGACAAAAACAAACAAAGGGTACAAACAAAAAGCGTGCACGTGGGCAGATAACAAACAAAAAGGCCTAGTGTGGAAGCTAGCCGTTATCGAGCAAGAAACAGAAGTCCTACTTATAATAAGAAAACAATCTTGGAAGCAGGGAACAAAGAACAGTAAGTTACAAACATCTAATGAAATATAGCTTACCGCTACGCTGCAAAGACACGACCTGATACGACACAACAGGTAGCAACGACAATAGCGACATCGACATGACAATAATCCAGCAACTGACTGGAGGAAAAAAACAGACTCAAGTAGAAGCGGGCTGATTGACGCCAGGTGTGGCCAGGTGCCAATCAGCCGCAGCTGAGGGGAAACAAAGCACTCAGGCAGACAAACCGGAAGCTGAACCAAAATAAGAGTGCTGATAGCAACTAAGGACCGGAAATTGCGAGGACTGATTGGCATAGTAATTCCGGGTTTGTCCCTCCGTGGATGCGTCGACAAGAACATGGCAAAAGGTAAGATATAATAAAATGTATTCTAAATAACAAAAGGAGCTCTGAACAGAAACACTGGTGCTAATAAAAAGGCAAACCAAAAACGCTAGTATGAAAACTAGGAAGTACAAATAGACAACTAAAATGGCACGTAGGCACAAAAAGATAAAACAAATCATCAGTATGTAAACTGGAATAAAAAAAAGTGGCTTAGCGTGAGAAGCTAGCGTGAATATAAGCATAGAGAAGTAGCAGTCGTCACCTGTTGCATGAGAGCAAATTTATGGACCCAGACTGAACAAAGAAAAGAGGAAGGCTTATATAGGGAGTAATCAAGGAGAACCAGGTGTGTGTAGAAAACGAGGAGCAGGGGAAAGCAATGTGTAACCATGGTAACGGACTAAACAGGAAGTGAGTAGGTCAGAAGAGAATGAAACAAATATGGGAAAATAAACATGTGAAGATCCGAGTCACGGATCGCAACAGAAATACTTAACACAAAGAGGAAAAAGTAAAACACAAACAAACTTTCAGTGGCAAGACTGACAGTTTGGTTCTTTTATGAATTTATTATGGGTCTACTGAAAATGTGACCATTTGGGTCAAAAGTATACACAAAGCAATTTTAATATTTGGTTACATGTCCCTTGGCAAGTTTCACTGCAATAAGGCGCTTTTGGTAGCCATCCAAAAGCTTCTGGTTGAATTTTTGACCACTCCTCTTGAAAAAATTGGTGCATTTCAGGTACATATTTTGGTTTTCTGACATGGACTTGTTTCTTCAGCATTGTCCACATGTTTAAGTCAGGACTGTGGGAAGGCCATTCTAAAACCTTAATTCTAGCCTGATTTAGCCATTCCTCTACCACTTTTGATGTGTGTTTGGGGTCATTGTCCTGTTGGAACACCCAACTGCGCCCAAGACCAAACCTCCGGGCTGATGATTTAAGGTTGTCCTGAAGAATTTGGATGTAATCCTCCTTTTTCATTGTCCCATTTAAAGCACCAGTTCCATTGGCAGCAAAACAGGCCCAGAGCATAATACTACCACCACCATGCTTGACGGTAGGGATGGTGTTCCTAGGATTAAAAGCCTCACCTTTTCTCTTCCAAAAAAATTGCTTGGTATTGTGGCCAAACAGTAACATTTTTGTTTAATCTGACCACATATTTTTTTACTCCAGAAGGTCTTATCCTTTGTCCATGTGATGTCAAATGAAACACAAATTGCATAATGATAATAACTTAAATAATGGATAAAATGAATATGTGTTGCTGAGTAGTCCTTCACACTATTTGTCGTCAATCATCTTGCATAAATAAGTGTGTCTATGCTTACAGCTGTAGTCTGAGGCCCTGGTGCAGGATCCATAGTATGTACAGTATCCTCTACTGGAGGAAGAATGCCCAGACAAGATTGGTGAGCCCTGCTGTCCCTTTTCACCACAAAATAGAGCTCATCTGGGCAAGCTCCCCTCCAAGCCCCCAGACTACAACTGTTTTATGTAAGTTTGAGAACGTGAAATGATGAAGCCTGCTCGCATCAGAGGCAAAAGGTCTTCTAGGACAAACAGTTGCGGTTGATCCATTGTCCTGAGAATAAACTAAGAGGTTAAAGATAATAAATAAGATAGTTTTGCTCAAAAGTTAATATTGTAAATATATATTCTTGTCTATAAAACCGATTTAAATAGGACACCTCTAATTTTAGGGCCTGGTGCAGCATCCCAAGTATTTACCCTCTATAGGAGGGGATATGCCCTGACTAGAATGGTTTCACTCTATTGTGAGCTAATCTGAGCTGTCGTTAAGCGCCACAATAGAGAAAAAAACACACTTGTCAGGGCATGCCCCCCTCTTGTCAAGGATAAATGCTTTGGATCCTGCACCAAGAACTCAGACGAGATCTGTCCAATGCACAGTAAGTCTGTGAGCATGAACTGATGATGCCTGCTCGGATGAGTGGAAAAACGTTTTCTAAGACAATCAGTTCCGATCGATTGAATGCCCCGAGAATAAACATGGCGATTAAAGTAAACAAATGAATGGATTAGGTTTGCTCACTAGTCCTTCACACTAATAGTAATCAATAACTATCTTAAACATACGATTTTGTCTATGCTCACAGATTTAGATATGACGGTTTTAGTCTTTAGGCTTTTTTTAGGATCCAGTATACTTATCGACAGAAGGGACATACTCGGTCGAACAAGAAAGGTTTTGCTCTATTGTGAGATATTCTGAGCTGTCTTTTACATCACATTAGAGCAAAACCATTATTGTCCGGGCATGTCCCCTCCTGTAGAGGAGTGGTCCCCAAACACCGGAAATAAATAATTGTATTTTTTTTAATTTTTTTAAAAATTTTTTTATTTTTTAAATGATTAAATCAACATAAAAAACACAATATATACATTATATATCAATATAGATCAATACAGTCTGCAGGGATACAGTCCGTAAGCACACATGATTGTATTTCTTTATGAAAAAAAAATAAAATAAAAAAGGTAGTCACCTGAAAGGGTGACTACCTCATGGAGAGGATACCAAGAGTGTGCAAAAAAAGTAATCAGAGCAACGGGTGGCTATTTTGAAGAAACTAAACATACATATATAGATAGATATACATATACTGTACATATACGTACAGTACAGGCCAAACGTTTGGACACACCTTCTCATTCGATGTGTTTTCTTTATTTTCATGACTATTTACATTGTAGATTGTCACTAAAGGCATCAAAACTATGAATGAACACATGTGGAGTTATATACCTAACAAAAAAAGGTAAAATAACTGAAAACATGTTTTATATTATTGTTTTTTTTAATTTTATATATAGCCACCCTTAACTCTTATTACTTTTTTGCACACTCTTGGCATTCTCTCGATGAGCTTCAAGAGGTAGTCACCTGAAATGATTTTCACTTCACAGGTGTGCTTGAATCTCATCGAGAGAATGCCGAGAGTGTGCAATGGGGGAACTCAGAGCAAAGGGTGGCTGTTTTGAAGAAACTAGAATATAAAACTTGATTTCAGTTATTTCACCTGAAGTACATAACTCCACGTGTTCATTCATAGTTTTGATGCCTTCAATGACAATCTACAATGTAAATAGTCATTTAAATAAAGAAAACACATTGAATGAGAAAGTGTGTCCAAAAGTTTGGCCTGGACTATATATATAAGTATATATTTTTTACTGTATTTCTGTCATAATATTTTTCCGAAAATGTGTATTGAAAAAGAGGGGTGGTTTTATATCCAGTGTGGTCTCGTATTTGACGGTAATTAAGCTACCGTCCCCTTGAGGCAGCCTCACTTTTTAGGTGGTTTTCCATCATCGGTCTCCAGAATGTAACATCATTTTCCAGCAATTAACGTGAGACGACTGCAGAGGTGGCGCCATCACAACTTATGTAACGAGGACCAAGTTGAAGGAGAGCTAACTGTAGGAAGCCCTCAGGGAGCCATTCTCCGCTCTCATCTGTTTATCCTTCTTCTGTTTCTGTCCGGGCAGCCCATCTCGCATCTCTCCGCAACGATCCGCCTTCTTGTTTTTTTCCTCTCTCTCGCTCTCTCTCTCTCTCTCTCTCTCCCCCGGACTCATTTACCCCTCAGTCAACACCAAAGCTACGTGCAAGCAGAGCGTCAAACTCTCAAGTCCTCCCAACTCTCGCCGCTATGTTGTCAGGAAGATCACAGGGCCCTGAAGTTGGGAAGTTCTGACTCGCCTCCTTTTCCATTTATTTCTCCCTTTTGCACCTTGCCTTGTTTTTGTGCCACTTGTTCTTTTTTTTTTTTCTTCATGTGTTTGTTACGTAAGGCAGACAGAAGTGGAGCAAGCTTCAAAGTGAATGGCAAAGCTGCCTTTTTCCCTCTCCTCGCTTTCCCTGTTCACGCGTGTCGCTCCCCTGCCAACATCATCCCATCCTATGCAGCCGTCATTAATCCA
Source organism: Nerophis ophidion (assembly GCF_033978795.1). Classification (NCBI taxonomy): domain Eukaryota; kingdom Metazoa; phylum Chordata; class Actinopteri; order Syngnathiformes; family Syngnathidae; genus Nerophis; species Nerophis ophidion. The sequence goes on from NC_084629.1 coordinate 16,955,255, forward strand.
GCCCTGCTACTGTATATGCACATCATGCATATCCGGCTCCATGTTTTATACTAGTCTATTCTTTTTGATAGCCTACGTTGCACAAAACCACCCCCAAAAAAAACAAAACATGAGGGAGCTTGATGGAGTGAAATCCGTATAACGACATCCGAACCACCCTTGCGTTCAGTTTAACACTAGGGAGCAACTAACGTTCTTGCAGCAGATTCCTAAAAACAGCAGTCTTGTCATGAAGAGGATTTGAGTTTGAGTTTATCTCGAACATGCATGCATTAGGGTTGTACGGTATACCGGTATTAGTATAGTACAGCGATACTAATGAATCATTAGTATCACGCCTCTGAAAATCCCCCCGACCCTTGCTGGTTTACGAGCATAGGAGCATGTTCGGCAGCGCACCATCACTGAGTACTTACAAGCAGACACTGTGTGTAGACGGAAAAAGGAGAACGAACTTAAAAACTAACAATGAAGGTGAAGCTATAACACTGAAACGCCCACTGGAAGAGGTGCTTTAAAACATGGCTAGCTAGCTAGCAGCTGAAGTCAGCAGTATTTTAGCAACTTCAATGGCAACAAACAAAGTAAGTTTCTTAAAAGTATCATCCCTGCAGCAGGACGAGAAATAGCTAAACATGCTTCACTACACACAGTAGTTCACCTCCGTCAAAATGTAAACAAACCCCATTGGTGGATCTACACCTGACATCTACTGTAATGATACCAAGTACATGAGTGTATGTAGTCAATACTACTATGATTACGTCAATATTTTTTGGCATTACAACATCTTCATTTGTTTTTTTATCTTTTCTTTATATTATGTTTATAAACTCAGGAAAAATCTCCCTGTACACATGAGGACTTTGAATGTATGATCCGGTAACGACTTGGTATCGGATTGATACCCAAATTTGTGGCATCATCCAAAACTAATGTAAAGAATCCAAACAACAGAAGAATAAGTGATTGTTACATTCTAACAGAAGTGTAAATAAATAAAATATGTTAAAAGAGAAAGTAAGCAACTATCAACAGTAAATGAACAAGTAGATTAATAATAATTTTTCTACCACTTGTCCTTAATAATATTGACAAAATAATAGAATGATAAATTACATAATATGTTACTGCATATAGGGTGTATTTTTACAGGGCTTTACTATACCCGAAGCATTTCACCTTATACAACACATTCACCCATTCACACACTGAAACCTTACTCTTAATGCTAATCATATTCAATAATTATATCTACACTAATTACAGTTTAACAGGATGAATCTTGTCCAATGATATGCAAACCTTGTGTTAATCACAAAAAATATTAACAAGGCTTAGGTCAGGCTGATTACAAAATCAATATTAATTAAATATACTGTAAAGAAGGGACTCGTGAAAACTGATGACATTTTTGTTTAAAAAGCACTTTTCGTTTTGTTTTCACTAGTTCCAGGTCCTGAACGGCTGTCAAAGTGTCCCAATTTATTGGATTATAGCTATCTACTTTTCAGGTGAAAGGCATGATTTATTATCTACAATAAACTTACAAGGAGCAGGGAAGCGAGGAAGCAGCAGACCACTCGATGATGTATACATAGGGACCCACGGAAGTGATCACGTCGCCGATATGTCTGCGTTAGCGCCTATAATAACAATATCGCCAATACTTGGTTAATACTAAAGTTGCGCCCCTGTCGTTGTCACGTCGCGTTATTGCTGGTTTTACAAGCAGAGGAGCATGTTCGGCAGTGCACAATCACCGAGTACTTACAAACAGACACAGTGTGTACACAGAAAAGGGAGAACAAACACATTTTGGCTTGAAACTAACGATAAAGGGGAAGTTATAACACTGAAACACCCTCAGGAAGAGGTGCTTTAAGACATGGCTAGCTAGCGGCTAACGTCCTGCCCCAGTCGGCAGTGTTTCAGCTACTCCTAAATCGCTAATCCTCGCCTCCATGGCAACAAATAAGGTAAGTTTCTTACAAGTATCATCCCTGCAGGACGAGGAATAGCTAAACATGCTTCACTACACATCACAGCTCAAAACAACATGGGTGGATCTACACCTAACATTCACTGTAATGATACCAAGTACAGGAGCGTTTCTCGTCGATACTACTATGTTTACGTCGATATTTTTTGGCATCACAACATCTTCTTTCGTTTTTTGTAATTTATATAATGTTCTCAACCCAGGAAATACGTCCATGGACACATGAGGACTTTGACTATGACCAATGTATGATCCTGTAACTACTTGGTATCGGATTGATACCCAAATTTGTGGTATCATCCAAAACTAATGTAGAGTATCAAACAACAGAATAGTTAATCATTATTACATTTTAACAGACGTGTAGATAGAACATGTTAAAAGGAAAGTAAGCAGATATTAACAGTAAATGAACAAGTAGATTGATCATTATTTTTTACTACTTGTCCTTAATAATGTTGACAAAATAATAGAATGTAAAATAACACAATATGTTACTGCATAGGTCAGCAGCTAAATTAGGAGCCTTTGTTTGCTTACTTACTAATAAAATGACAAGTTGTCTAGTATGTTCACTATTTTATTTAAGGACAAACTTGCAATAAGAAACATATGTTTAATGTCCATTTTTTTTGTTAAAATAAAGCCAATAATGCAATTTTTTTGCAGTCCCCTTTATGTAGAAAAGTACTGAAAAATACCAAAAAATAGCAAAATGATTTTTTTTTAATATTGGTATCGGGACAACACTAATACCTACTATATATTATTATTTATTATTAATTTTGTTGAAATGTATTTATTTTAGCACTGCTTTATTGTATGAAAATGTATTTTTCCATCCATCAATCCGTTTTCAACCGCTTGTCCCGCTACCTCATTTTTCGCTTAAAAAAAAAAAAAAAAATTATGAACCCTTTCTTTTGCAGAATATTTGATTATTATCTATTTTGTAATCAGCCTGACCTCAGCATTGATAATAATCCTTGCTTTCTTATCATTTGACAAGGTTGTAAACAGTAGATAGGTTAGATATCCATCCATCCACCCATTTTGTACCGCTTGTCCATTTTGGGGTTGCGGGGGCCACTGGTGTCTATCTCAGCTACAATCGGGCGGAAGGCGGGGCACACCCTGGACAAGTCGCCACCTCATCGCAGGGCCAACACAGATAGACAGACAACATTCACACTCACATTCACACACTAGGGCCCATTTAGTGTTGCCAATCAACCTATCCCCAGGTGCATGTTTTTGGTGGTGGGAGGAAGCCGGAGTAACCAAAGGGAACCCACGCAGTCACGGGGAGAACATGCAAACTCCACACAGAAAGATCCCGAGCCCGGGATTGAACCCAGGACTACTCGGGACATTCGTATTGTGAGGCAGATGCACTAACCCTCTGCCACCGTGCTGGTTGAATACCATTAAAATGAAGAGTAAGATTCCTAATTCAGTGTTAATATTTTAATTAACTGAACAGGAATAGCGTGGAAGCTAACAAATAACAAAAGTAGTCTTTACCACAATGCAGGACGAGCGACGTTAACTCATGCGTGGGAGCAAACAAGAGTCCAAGGCCGAATGGCAAAAGAAGGCAGGTTTATATAGGGACAGAAATCAGGAGGCTGGTGTGTGTGATCAAACGGAAAGAAGGTGACACAAATGCGTTGCTAAGACAACAGAAACAAACCAGGAAGTGCCACCGGGAACTAAGGACGTCAAATAACAAACAGGGTGATAACAAAACAGAACCAAAACCAGAATATGACATGGTCCAAGACGTGGACCATGACAAAAACAGCAGCAGAGTTCAGTCATATATTGTTCTAGCTACATAAAAACAGCAGTCCTATAGATTATCTTTGATTAGTGTTTTTGCAGTAGGTACTTGAAAACAGCAAATATATAGAAGATCTTTGAGTAGAGATTCTTTGTAGTCGGTGCTTAGAAAACAGCAGCTCCTGCGTCCTCATCATTTATTCCAGCCAACAACGCAGGTACATCCATCCTGCACCATCTTTTCTCTTATTCCTACCGATTAATCCTTTTGCTTTATGGCGGCGGTTTTATATTTTGATTTTTTGATTTTTTTTTTTGGAGGTGGATACCTCAAGACGAAGATGGATCTCATTATCCCTGCCTCTTCCTCCTATCTGCCTTTGTTGTATCACACAGCAGGGACGGGTAGGACGCGCCTTCCCTTTGATTGCCTGTCAGTGAGGCCCTAACATCAGATGCAGACGAGGTAAAAGCTACCATTACCTAAATCACTTCTCTTTAAAGACGAAGCCCCCCCAAGCTTAAAAGGGAACAAAGTCTTTCTGGCGGCTGATTTGACGCGAGTGCTCCGGGCAACCCGGATAATGGCAGGGTTATTAATAACACACACACACACACACACACACACACACACACACTTGATTGACAAGAGTGAATATACATGTTGACAGACATCATCAAGTTAAGTAAGCAGAGGCCACTGAGAGACAAGTCCAATTTGTAAAGGGGGGTGGCTTATGGCCCTGACAACAAACTGGTTCAACCATTTAGGGCACAGTTTAAAGCAGGGGTCACCAACGCGGTGCCCGCGGGCACCAGGTAGCCCGTAAGGACCAGATGAGTCGCCTCCTGGCCTGTTCTAAAAATAGCTCAAATAGCAGCACTTACCAGTGAGCTGCCTCTATTTTTTAAATTGTATTTATTTACTAGCAAGCTGATCTCGCTTTGCTCGACATTTTTAATTCTAAGAGAGACAAAACTCAAATAGAATTTGAAAATCCAAGAAAATATTTTAATGACTTGGTCTTCACTTGTTTAAATAAATTCATTTATTTTTTGACTTTGCTTCTCATAACGTTCAGAAAGAAAATTTAAGAGAAAAAATACAACCTTAAAATTATGTCAGGATTTTTAAACACATACCTTTTTACCTTTTAAATTCCTCCCTCTTCTTTCCTGACAATTTAAATCAATGTTCAAGTATTTTTTTTATTGTAAAGAATAATAAATACATTTTAATTTAATTCTTCACTTTAGATTCTGTTTTTTCTACGAAGAATATATGTGAAATATTTCTTCAAACTTATTATGATTAAAATTCAAAAACATTCTGGCAAATCTAGAAAATCTGTAGAATCAAATTTAAATCTAATTTCAAATGGGATTTTAATCTATATAAAACATTTCATCAAAATTCTAAAATGAATCTTAATCAGGAAAAAATACTAATGCTGTTCCATAATTTCATTTAATTTTTTGAAAAAGATTTGAATTAGCTAGTTTTTCTCTTCATTTTTTTCGGCTGGATTTTGAATTTTAGAGAGTCGAAATTGAAGATAAACTATGTTTCAAAATGTATTTATTTTTTTTTTTTGTGTTTTCTCCTCTTTTAAACTGCTCAATTAAGTGTTTTTTTTATATACCGGTATATCGGTATTAACATAGTACAAAACCGCCTCTGAAAAGTACCGGTCCGGCACCCTGGCCATGGCCCCGTCGTCGTCACGTCCTCTCATTGCTGGTTTACGAGCAGAGGAGCATGTTGAGCAGCGCACAATCACAAAGTACTTTCAAACAGACACAGTTTGTAGACCAGGGGTCTCAGACACACGGCCCGCGAGACGTTATTTTGCGGCCCCCACCTTAATATGAAAGTTTAATGTTAGTGCGGCCCACAAGTTTTTTATGAATGGTACTTGACAGCGTTGTGTGGGGAGCTGAAAGAATCTACCAATCACATGGATTGGTAGATCAACCGTCACTTGCGTGATGCAAGCAGAGAACCCCCCCAACCCCCCTCCTCCTCCCATTTTCTCCAGACAGAGAATAGATTTTTTATTTCGGTCCAAAATGGCTCTTTCAACATTCTGGGTTGCCTACCCCAGCGTTAGTGGAAAAGCGGCAAATGACTGAAAGCGACAGAGACGTTGCCATGGAGACGAGGGTTTTCTAACGTGCCTGGCTGACACCTGTCCGTCAATAATAACAGTCCTCGATAACCTGGACCTATTCAAATCATTGTTATTTGTTTTTTTTTATTATTTAATTTGCATTGCCTCACATTTCTTGATCCTCATTTTGTTCATTTATATTTTGATTTTATTTTGTCTTGAAAAAAAAAATATAGACATTTAAACATATATTTTTTAAGAAATCTTTTCTTGCGGCCCAGCCTCACCCAGACTTTGCATCCAGTGGCCACCAGGTAAATTGAGTTTGAGACCCCTGTTGTAGACAGAAAAGGGAGAATGGACACATTTTGGCTTAAAAACTAACAATGAAGGTGAAGTTATTACACTGAAACGTCCACCGGAAGAGGTGCTTTAAAACATGGCTAGCTAGCTAGCGGTTTAAGTTCAGCTCCGGTTGGCAGTGTTTTAGCTGCTTCTAAATCACTAATCCTCGCCTCCATTGTAACAAATAAAGTACGTTTCTTACAACTATCATCCCTGCAGGACTAGGAATAGCTCACCGGCATCACAATGTAAACAAACGCCATTGGTGGATGGCCTTGTGGTTAGAATGTCCACCGTGAATTCGAACCCCGGCCGACTCATACCAAAGACTTTACAAATGGGACACATTACCTCCCAGCTTGGTACTAAGCATCAAGGGTTGTAATTGAGGGTTAAATCACCAAAATGATTCCCAGGCGCTGTTCACTGCTCCTCTCACCTCCCAGGGGGTGGAACAAGGGGATGGGTCAAATGCAGAGGACACATTTCCCCACACCTAGTGTGTTTGTGATAATCATTGGTACTTTAACTTTGACCTTAACTAACATCTACTGTAATGATACCAAGTACAGTAGCGTGTCTAGTTGATACTACCATAAATACGCCGATATTTTGTGGCATGACAACATCTTTTTCTCTCTGGCACTCACTGAGGGTGGACGCTCCCCTTTCCTCTGCCTTACTTCTCCTGCTTGCTTCTTTGTTTTGTCTTGTCTTTAACTTTCTTGTTGCCTCTTTTTGCACTGCACTCCAAAGCTAAACATTGGAAGTTTTTAACTGGCCTCAACAAATATATCCACCTATTCGGAATTATGACAAAAGCACATCTGCTGATTGGAGTAAGCGTTGCTCTGGTATGTCGACAAATTGGAAGTTGCTGGCAGTCTTCAAAGTACCCCAAAGCTGCCGCAAATGTTTGGAGGATGCGGGAAGAACTGTGGATCACATCGGACTGTCTACCCCGCAGTTTTTGAGGACCAGTCATAGACAATTTTAGAGTGAAAAGGAAATTTTATTTTCACTCGCATACAAATCTTTTTAACTTGGATTGTTTCCCTGGCTTCGAGACTCTCCCGAAGATCACTGCAAGCGAAGACACAACAAACTCCCTTTTTTGTCTCTCATGGACACACACCTGTTGTGAACTTTGGACTAGCGACGGAAAATACATCAAGGCCGCGGAACAGAGACACACTATGGGCTTATACACACACACACACACACACACACACACACACACACACACACACACACACACACACACACATCCACCCAAAAAAATTTACGCCACACATACACCCTCCTGTCCCCCAATCCAACGCCCTCGACGCAACCCCGTAGGGGTGATGAATGGATGGTCAGCGCCTGAGAGCTGCGGCCTACCACCATGACCTTGAACTACCTTCCCTCTGTTGCTAGATATCTCGAGATGTATGTTGTAATATGTATATGTGCTTTGCTATGGAGGTTTTTTCTCATTCCGAACTGGGGCCCCTTTGGAGCCCAGTCTGGATTGTATTTTTTTACTCATCCTTCCCCAGCGTTTATCTTTTTCCCATCTTTTACGGGGCGCCTTATGGCGACCCATCAGCGTTCTTGTTCTGTAACCCTGTACACTGTTTGTTTGTCTAATCTTGAACAGATTTGTGCTGAAAACAAAGTTTTGTTGTACTTGTTGCAATGACAACAAATACCTACCTACCTACATTTTTTTTATACGTATATTATGTTTATAAACTCTTTATAATCCACAATAGTACATTGGTATTGCTTGTTCACAGACTCACTTCTCAACTTGGGGGTCTGTGGACAAAACACACCCAAGTGGCAGAGTTTGTTTTCAAAATACAGACTTAGAGTAGCGGCAAGGACATTAATCACAGTGACAAATGTACTCGACCAATGAACATCACTTAGGTTAGGTATTGCTCAGCACAAACGGACTTTTAAATAAACTGACACCCGCAGGGAGAATGTTAGACAGACTTGCTTATACATTTTATAATATGAACTAAAACTCTGAGTCACATAATATTGACCTCTTACTATGAAATCACAGTAATCATTTGTTTATCGCTTTTAATCGGTTCCTGGCCTGACCGTGGTAAATATGTTTCTGCATAGTAGTAATTGTTCAAGTATTTTCATAGTTTAAGCTGAAATAGAGCCCTCTAACATAAAATAACACCCACATGGCTTTGTGAATGCTCCAAAACATTCACATATATGTTTTTTTCTTCTTCTTCTTCTCCAAATTTTGGCAAGCTCTACCTTCCACATTTTTCACCCCATTCAAACCATTCCAACTTCAAAATGTTCAGCCTATTTAGGTAATCACGGGCTTTCACTTGACATACCGTATTTCCTTGAATTACCGCCGGGGGGCTAATTAATTTAAAACCTCTTCTCACTCCTGCGCTTACCAAAGGCATGCGGTAAAAGTAAGCATGCGCTAATTATTTTAAAACCTCTTCTCAGTCCGGCACTTGCCAAAGGTATGCAGTAAAAATTTGAGTGTGATGTAAGTTTGGACCTTAAATCCTACTAAATAGCTCTTGATCTTCTTCCCTTCATGCGGTTTCAAATTACCGGTATTGAAATCAGCCTCCTCCATTTTGAAAATGATGACAGGAGAAGTGTCATTCGTGACATCACGAGTTTGACCAGGCGGTAATACTAAGCATGCGCTAATTATTTTGCGAAGCGAGTTTGACACGGCAGTAATTCAAGGCAGGCGCATACTATATGCACTGCGGCAATTCAAGGAAATACGGTATTCCAAAAATTCCCAGATTTCCCAGAACTCGAGGTTTTCCGGTGACATTTTTCCCATTAAAAATAAATTGGCGATTTTTCAAACTTCCAACCATTTCCTCATTTTTCAACCGTCTCAAACCATTCCACCTTCAACATGTTTCACTATTTAGGAAAACCAAACTTCCTTTCATCCAAATTATTAAAAAGCAAGGATTTTCCAGAATTCCTGGTTTTCCAAAACCCAATTTCCACCCTTTCTTCCACATTTTTCAACCCACTTCAACAGTTCTACCATCAAAAGATTCCTCTTAATCAGGACAAACAACAAAGTTGTTTTTAGCACTTTAAAAATCCTCGGTTGTCTCGAAATTCCAGGAATTCTGTAATACCATTTTCAAATTTAGCATGTTACTACTTCAACATTTCTCCACCGATTTGAAAAATTCCAACACCAACCATTTCAACTCATTTAAACCATTCAAGTTTTTCACCATTAAAAAAAAAAAAAAATCCAGTTTTTCCTGAAATTCCCTAATACCACTTATTACTTCAAAATGTATTGCCCGATTTTAAACAATTCCAACACCAACCAATTCAGCCCATTTAAGAAATTCATGCTCCTAATCATTTTATCATTTTCAAAAAATCCCGCTTTTCCCAAAACTCCAGGAAGTTCCCATTGAATTAAATGGGCCATTTTTCCTATTTGAACAATTCCCAAATTTTTCAACCTATTCAAACAATTCCAACATTAACACATTCCACTCATCCTGGACATTCACACAAACACTTTCCCAAGTTCCAAGCCAAATTCGGGTTTTCCTCGAAATTCAAACCAATCCAACATTCAAACCATTTCAACATGTTAACCATTTCTACATTCACCCAACGTCCCATTAGCATTTCAATTTAGCGTCAGCTTTTCAACATTCAAACCATTTAAACATTCAAACTATTCTTACATTCTGTTAAGATCCGCTGCCCGGATCATATTCTGTTTATGCTTTTAGTTCACTTGTGTTCTCAGCACCTGTTGAGTTTGTGTAGCTCAGTTGCCATGACTGCTAATTACAGTCACCTGCCCCCCCCCACCCCTCTTCGTGCGTCGGTTGAGGTAGACAGTGTTTGGTGCGAGCGGGGTGTATAATATAAGCAGTAAGAGTCATGGATGCATTGCATTCTGGGTAATTCTTATGTTGCGTTTATAATGTGTCACAGAGCCGATGTTCTCCAGAAATGTGTTTGTCATTCTTGTTTGGTGTGGGTTCACAGTGTGGCACATATTAGTAAGAGTGTTAAACGTGTTTATATCACAACCTTCAGTGTAACTTGTATCACCCAATATGCCTTCCGATTTTGTCCGTGTGACGATAGAAGCAGCGAAACGCATGCGTCAATTGAAGGTTATTATAAGCCTTCAGTGCTGAAAAATAATAACCATAATAAAGTATTTTTTTTATTAAATGTGCTCTTCGTGACGTTATCCTCACATCACACTCAATATTTTACTGCATGCCATTGGTAAGTGCAGGGGTGAGAAAAGGTTTCAAAGTTATGAGCGCCTGCTTACTATTTCCGCATGCCTTGAATAGGCGCAGGAGTGAGAAGAGGTTTTAGATGAATTAGCGCCCCGGCGGCTATTCAAGGATATACGATATATTAATATAATATAATTGGAGCACTACATTAAATAAAGCCTTGCTCTACATCTGGGATATTTTGACACAGGTAAAAAAGTTGCCACTAAAATTTTTGCTTTGAGCTTCTTTTTTCACGCCTTGCCTTTTTTTTTTTGCAGGAGGGCCCAAAAAAACCCCCCCGACTTTAATTGGGCAGCCAGTCAGACGGCTCTTTTTCCCGGTGACAACGTCTGCCACCCGCTTTAATGCGCTGAATCGGCTCAACGGCTGCTGATAAGGTCTATTAGAAACAGACGAGGCTGTAAAACTGAAGTCACTAAAAGACGGCGGCTGACAGTCCAGCGACATGTCGGCCGCCCCGGAGGGGGAACAAAACAGGCTTTTGTGAATGAATGACGGCCTTTTTCCTGCATCTCCTAACCAGTGGCCCCTCTAGCTAATGGATGCTAACGTCAAGTGAGCGCTAATGTGTCTGTCTTGCAATGTTTCTACGCATCCACCGCCTGCTCTGTTTTTGCCTCCTCCCCTGTGCAGAGTCGCTTCATTTATTACGCTCCAGACACTCCGCTCTCGGCCGCAGACTCGGTGAATAATGACGAGCGCTCGCACGCTTAAACATTCCGCTTTGTTCTGCTGACACACTAGTTACCGTGCCGGGCATCACGGGTCAGCAAGCGGCAAGTCACTGAGGGACCAAGAGCAACTTGAATGATGACACTGGGGGAAAAAAAAAATGAAGAACATCTGTAGCACAATCTCTAAAGCATTTGCACACACAAAGGATATTGTGCACCTTAATCCAATACCGATACAACTCCCAACACAATTATATACATATATGTATATTTAGTAGGGGTGTCAAAAAAAAATATTTTCAGAATAAATGAGATTCGTTTTTGAAACAATTCTTAATCGATTAAAAAAAATAAAATAAAAAAATTACATTCATTTTATTATTAGTTTTTTTTTTAATCCGCCCTGCACAGCCACTTAGACAAATCATATTGTTGATGTAGATGCCCATATCTGCTGTACAGATTTACACTATATTGCCAAAAGTATTTGGCCACCCACTCAAATGATGAGAATCAGGTGTCCTAATCACTTGGCCCGGCCACAAGTGTATAAAATCAAGCACTTTCACAAACATTTGTGAAAGAATGGGCCGCTCTCAGTGATTTCCAGCGTGGAACTGTCATAGGAGGCCACCTGTGCAACAAATCCAGTCGGGAAATGTCTTCGCTCCTAAATATTCCAAATTCAACTGTTGGCTTTATTATAAGACAATGGAAGAGTTTGGGAACAACAGCAACTCAGCCACGAAGTGGTAGGCCACGTGAACTGACAGAGATGGGTCAGCGGATGCTGAAGCGCATAGCGCAAAGAGGTCGCCGACTTTCTGCACATTCAGTTGCTACAGAGCTCCAAACTTCATATGAGCTTCCAATTAGCCCACGTACAGTACGCAGAGAGCTTCATGGAATGACTTTTCATGGCCGAGCAACTGCATCTAAGGCATACATCACAAAGTCCAATGCAAAGCGTTCAATGCGGTGGTGTAAAGCAGTGGTCCCCAACCTTTTTGGAGCTGCGGACCGGTCAACGGTTGATAAATTTTCCCGCCGCGAGGTGAGGGCGGGGGATTTTTTCTTTTTTTTTGTCATGGAAAAGGGAGGTTTTTTGGGTTGGTGCACTAATTGTAAGTGTATCTTGTTTTTTTTATGTTAATTATAAAAAAATAATAATAATAAATAATAATAATAATAATAAATTCTTCTGAGGCCCGGTACCAATCGAGCCGCGGCCTCAGTGGTTTGGGACCACTGGACTCTAGAGCAGTGGAGACAACTTCTCTGGAGTGAAGAATCACAATTTTCCATCCGGCAATCTGATGGATGAGTCTGGGTTTGGAGGTTGCCAGGTGAACGCTACATTTCAGACTGGATGTGCCCAGTGTGAAATTTGGTGGAGGAGGAATTATGGTGTAGGGGTGTTTTCTAGGAGATGGGCTTGGCCCCTTAGTTCCAGTGAAAGGAACTTTGAATGCTCCAGGATACCAAAACATTTTGGACCATTCCATGCTCCCAACCTTGTGGGAACATTTTGGAGTGGGCCTCTTCCTCTTCCGACATGACTGTGCACCAGTGCACAAAGCAAGGACCATAAAGACATGGATGACAGATTCTGGTGTGAATGAACTTGACTGGCCTGCACAGAGTCCTGACCTGAACCTGATTCAATACCTTTGGAATGAATTAGAACGGAGACTGAGAGCCAGGCCTTCTCGTCCAACATCTGTGTGTGACCTCACCAATGCGCTTTTGGAAGAATGGTGGAACATTTTTATAAGCAGACTTTGGTAACCTTGTGGACAGCCTTCCCAGAAGAGTTGAAGCTGCAATAGCTGCAAAAGGTGGACCGACATCATATTGTACCCTATGGGTTAGGAATGGGATGGCATTTCAAGTTCATATGTGAGTCAAGGTAGGTGGCCAAATACTTTTGGCAATATAGTGAAATTTAGAAAAGAGAAGTGTTTGCTTCTTCCTCAGCAGGTACAAGTCATTAAAAAAAATGTTGAGAACTTCTTGAATTAGGTCCTAAAGTTGAGCAACTCAAACCTAACAAAGAAACAACATGCTTTTTGACGACATTTAATCAGTGTTGGGTTCTGACGTTGATTTGACCATCGAAATGTGGTCATTACCCGACCAACAACGTGGATCCAATGTTGGACATCAACGTTGTCTCCTTTTACAAATACTTCTATTTTGAAACAAAGTCAGTTTTAAAACACATTTATAATCAATGTTGTAGCCATATCCCTTGTTGCCGTTTTTTGTAATTTACTTTATCAAATGTTTGAGAGGCATTTTATTAAACAAAACCAGTTTTTTTTTTTAAAGTAATATATAAATTGGTTTGTGATGTTGATCTGTTTCATGCAGGAATATAGTTAATCATAACATTTTTAAGATATAATGTTATTTATTGTTTTTTAAAAATGTTCATGTTATTCAAAAAGTATATATTTTGAATCAAGAATTGATTCTGAATCAAATCAATACGCCCAATGAGAAATTCAAATCAAATCAAATTGTGTGGTACACATCTGCGGTTCTCTCCAAGGTTTCTCATAGTCATCCACATTGACGTACCACTGGGTTGTGAGTTTTTCCTTGCCCTTTTGTGGGCTCTGAACCACGGATGTCGTTGTGGCTTGTGCAGCCCTCTGAGGTACTTGTGATTTAGGACTATATAAATAAACATTGATTGATTGATTGATATTTTTCTTTTTGCCTTCTTTAAATTTTCTGCAAATCACTTTGAATTGCCTTCACTGCAAATAAACCTGCCTTGCCTTAATGTATTTTAATGATGGTCATTATAGTGGCACTTGGGCAGACAAGTTTTTTTCTGAGGTGGTACTTGGTTTTCACCACATCTGAGAACCACTGCTCTAAAACTAACTGACATTAAGGGAAATGACTGCCACAGATTTTTGGGAGCAAAACATACAAACCCTGTTTCCATATGAGTTGGGAAATTGTGTTAGATGTAAATATAAACGGAATACAATGATTTGCAAATCATTTTCAACATGCTACAAAAACAACATATTTGATGTCCAAACTGATAAACATTTTTTCTCAAATAATCATTAACTGTAGAATTTGATGCCAGCAACACGTAACAAAGAAGTTGGGAAAGGTGGCAATGGATACTGATAAAGTTGAGGAATGCTCATCAAACACTTATATGGAACATCCCACAGATGTGCAGGCTAATTGGGAAAAGGTGGGTGGCCTGATTGGGTATAAAAGCAGCTTCCATGAAATGCTAAGTAATTCACTAACAAGGATGGGGGTGAGGGTCACCACTTTGTAAGCAAATTGTCTAACAGTTTTATAACAACATTTCTCAACGAGCTATTTCAAAGAATTTAGGGATTTTACCATCTACGGTCCGTAAAATCATCAAAAAGTTCAGAAAATCTGGAGAAATCACTGCACATAAGCAATGATATTACGGACTTTTGATCCCTCAGGCGGTACTGCATCAAAAACTGACATCAGTGTGTAAAGGATATCACTACATGGGCTCAAGAACACTTCATAAAACCACTGTCAGTAACTCCAGTTGGTCGCTACATCTGTAAGTGCAAGTTAAAACTCTGCTATGCAAAGCCAAACCCATTTATCAACAATATCCTGAAACGCCGCCGGCTTGGCTGGCCCCGAGCTCACCTAAGATGGACTGATGCAAAGTGGAAAAGTGTTCTGTAGTCTGACAAGTCCAGATTTAAAATTTTTTGGGGAAAAAGAGGACCTGGTGTCCTCCAGAACAAAGAGAAAAATAACCATTGGGATAGTTATAGGCGTAAAGTTCAAAAGCCAGCATCTGTGATAGTATGGGGGTGTATTAGTGCCCAAGGCATGGGTAACTTACACATATGTGAAGGCACCATTAATGCTGAAAGGTCCATACAGGTTTTGGAGCAAAATATGTTGTCATCCAAGCAACGTTATCATGGACGCCCCTGCTTATTTCAGCAAGACACGTGTTACAACAGCGTGGCTTCGTAAAAAAAGTGTGCGGGTACTTTCCTGGCCCGCCTGAAGTCCAAACCTGTCTCCCGTGGATAATGTGTGGCGCGTTATGAAACGTAAAATACGACAGCGGAGACCCCCGACTGTTGAACTACTGAAGCTCTACACAAAACAAGAATGGGGAAGAATTCCACTTTCAAAGCTTCAACAATTAGTTTCCTCAGTTCCCAAACGTTTCTTGAGTGTTGTTAATAAAAAAGGTGATGTAACACAGTGGTGAACATGCCCTTTCCCAACTACTTTGGCACGTGTTGCAGCCCATCCATCCATCCATCCATTTTCTGCCGCTTATTCCCGTTCGGGGTCGCGGGGGGCGCTGGCGCCTATCTCAGCTACAATCGGGTGGAAGCCATGAAATTCAAAGTTAATTATTATTTGCAAAAAATTAAAAATAAAGTTTATGAGTTTGAACATCAAATATCTTGTCTTTGTAGTGCATTCAATTGAATATGGGTTGAAAATGATATGCAAATCATTGTATTCCGTTTATATTTACATCTAACACAATTTCCCAACTCATATGGAAACGGTTTGTACGTAAAGGTAACTCTTAAGGGTAATTTTGGTCATCCGGACGCTATGGTTCCTTTAATAACTCCATTGCCAGTAGCACTTGGACACAATATGACTGCTGAGGACAACATTTCAACATGTTATCTTTCAAAAGACCTTCTACAAATGCTTCAAGGACAGCTTGCCTTTCACTTAGGGTGTGACTTTTTTAATGCCTTTACGGCAACCATATCCTGTATTTTTAAGGGGTTGCTTCAACACCGGAGCAATAAAAGTGGAATGCGTTTGTGTTGTGTGCTATTTTTCACTTCGCTTTCTCTCTTTTTTATTAAATGAGCAGATCATCTCTTTGATGACTACACAAAACAGCAGCGCTACGGCACATGCATTTGCATGAAATTAAAATGACTTTCTCATTTTTTATGAGAGCGCTAACATTGTTTTTGTGCTCTCTTAGGTCCCGTTCACCGCACAACTCTGGGGGAAAACCGCATCAGCGTTCCCACGTAAGAGCAAACACTGAAGAAGCAGGCGTTGCCAGAAACTCCATGACCTTCTGTGGTTGCTTGCACACTTTCATCATTCAAACCTAGAATATAAGACAACCTACACTATTTTGGCAAAAGTATTTGTCCACCTGCCTTGACTCACATATGAACTTAGAGCGTCATCCTATTCCTAACCCATAGAGTTCAATATGATGTTGGTGCACCTTTTGCAGCTATTACAGCTTCAACTTTTCTGGAAAGGCTGTCCACAAGGTTGCGGAATCTGTTTATAGGAATATTCGACCATTCTTACAAAAGCGCATTGCGAGGTCACACACTGATGTTGGTCGAGAAGGCCTGGCTCTCAGTATCCGGTCTAATTCTTTCCAAAGGTGTTTTTTCGGGTTCAGGTCAGGACTCTGTGCAGGCCAGTCAAGTGCATCTACATCAGACTCTGTCATCCATGTCTTTTAGGACATAGCTTTGTGCACTGGTGCACAGTCATGTTAGAAGAGGAAAGGGCCCGCTACAAACTGTTCCCACAAGGTTGGGAGCATGGAATTGTCCTAAATGTTTTGGTATCCTGGAGCATTCAAAGTTCCTTTCACTGGAACTAAGGGACCAAACCCAACACCTGAAAAACAACCCCACACCATAAATCCTCCTCCACCAAATTTCACACTGGGCATAATGCAGTCCAAAATGTAGCGTTCTTCTGGTAATCTTCAAACCCTGACTCGTCCATCGAATTGCCAGATGGAAAAGCATGATTCATCACTCCAGAGAACGCGTCTCCACTGCTCTAGAGTCCAGTGACGAAGTGCTTTACACCACTGCATTCGACACTTTGCATTGGACTTGGTGATGTACGACTTAGATGCAGCTGCTGGGCCATGGAAACCAATTCCATGAAGTTCTCTGCGTACTGTACGTGGGCTAATTGCAAGGTCAGGTGAAGTTTGGAGCTCTGTAGCAACTGACTTTGCAGAAAGTCGGCGACCTCTTTGCACTATACGCTTCAGCATCCATTGACCCATCTCTGTCAGTTTACGTAGCCTTCCACTTCTTGGCTGAGTTGCTGTTGTCCCCAAACTCTTCCATTTTCCTATAAGAAAGCCGACAGTTGACTTTGGAATATTGAGGAGTGAGGAAATTTTAACGACTGGATTTGTTGCACAGCTGGCATCCTATGACAGTTCCACGCTGGAAATCACTGAGAGCGGCCCATTCTTTCACAAATGTTTGTAGAAACAGTCTCCAAGCCTAAGTGCTTGATTTTATACACCTGTGGCCGGGCCAAGTGATTAGGACACCTGATTCTGATCATTTGGACGGGTGTTCAAATACTTTGGGCAATATAGTGTATCTTGTTATAGTACTCATTCATCCAAAACAACTTGAATATACTTTAAGGTAGTCTCTGTACAGCTTGTACAGCAGTAAATATTTACCATCCCAATGGAAATGAGTCAACAGACTCGCACACAACACTTACTGCGTAGATAACCGGAAACAGAAATGAGGAGCAAGATGATTGTGTCTTGGTAGCGACATTATCTAGGGCTACATGAGTGCTGGGGGAGCTGCGGTTATCTGCCGGACGCAAGACTTTCAACATGTACAGGGACAATATTAATTACCTGAACATTTGAAAAATGTTTGACCTCTTAACAGAATATGTTTATATACCAAATTATTAAAGATTTGTATTTCACTTTTTTTTTTCAAATTTTAACAATAGCTTGCTTATTGTTAAATGATGTTACTTTACTCAATTGCCTGAACAGTCAATAAAGGACCCAGGAACGGATTATTTAGATTAGATGAGGGTGCAACCGCAACATCCATCACTTTAAAAGGGAAGTGCTATTTCTATTGGTATTTGTATTGCTCCATTTGTAGTGTAATAATGCGTTTTGTCATTTCTGTATTATTATTTATTTCTCTAACTGCTTCTTTGCTATCACTTTTACTATCGTATTTGTACATATTGTATTTGCTGATGTTGCTCCATTGTTGTTGTTATTGTGTGTTTGCTGTTGTCTCTCTGTCTTATCCCCCTCTGCCTTCCCTTTTTTTCTTTCCATCCCCTCCTGCTCTGACCCGGCGACACCAAATAATAATATAAATCCATTTGATAAAGTCAAATACAAGTAATGCAACAAGCAAGAGAAGTATCCCACACTTCTCTTTGGTAAAGTAAATCTGAACAGCCGATAAGGACATCTGCATCAACCAAATGATTTGCCTCAGAAGCTGGACAGGACAAGAAAAAAAAAAAAAAGCTAGTGCACTTTTTTGGGGAATTTTGCCTATCGATCACAATCAGTATGAAAAACATGACAGACAGATATATATATTTTTTTTAATTGCATTTTACCTTGTAAATAAACGTAAATAAAAGTCTGCTTACAGCAGAGCCAATAGGGCGTTGTCTATTTCGCCCATAAAACCCAATAAATAATAATAAAAAAAGCCACAAACAATACATATTACAATTAACCAAATATTAGTGATATTGTTATAAGCAGCGCTAACGCAGACAAACTATTTATCGCAGCGCTGTAATATCTTCCGTGTGTGCCTATGTTTACATCATCGAGTGGTCTGCTGCTTCCTCGCTTCCCTGCTCCCGGTAAATTTATTCTCGATCAGTGGCCACCAACCTTTTCGAGACCAAGATCTCTGGTCTCAGCAATAAACTGAAGCATGATCTACTCCTGTGCCAACTATATATTTATATATATAGTAGTCAAACGTTTACATACACTTGTTAAGGACATCATGTCATGGCTGTTTTGAGGTTCTAATAATTTCTACAACTCTTATTTATTTGTGACATCACATGGACAAAGAAAATACCTTCTGAAGGAATGTTCTGCGGTCAAATGAAACAAAAATTAAACTCTTTGGCCACCATACCCAGCAATATGTTTGGAGGAGAAAAAGTGAGGCCTTTAATCCCAGGAGCACCAGGCCTACCGTCAAGCATGGTGGTGGTGGTGGTATATGGTATATGTGTGTATATATATATATATATATATATATGCCAATGGAACTGGTGAGTAAATGGGAAAATGAAAAAGGAAGATTACCTCCAAATTCTTCAGGACAACCTAGAATCATCAACCCGGAGGTTGGGTCTTGGGCGCAGTTGGGTGTTCCAACAGGACAATGACCCCAAACACACGTCAAAAGTGGTAAAGGAATGGCTAAATCAGGCTACAATTAAAGGTTTTAGAATGGCCTTCTCAACGTCCTGACTTAAACGTGTGGAAAATGCTGAAGAAAAGTCCATGTCAGAAAACCAACAAATTTAGCTGAACTGCACCAATTTTGTCAAGAGGAGTGGTCAAAAATTCAACCAGAAGTTTACCAGAAGCTTGTGGATGGCTACCAAAAGCGCCTTATTGCAGTGCAACTTGCCAAGGGACATGTAACCAAATATTAACATTGCTGTATGTATACTTTTGACCCAGTAGATTTGGTCACATTTTCAGCAGACCCATAATAAATTCATAAAAGAACCAAACTTCATGAAGGTTATTTGTGACCAACAAGTATGTGCTCCAATCACTCTATAACAAAAAATAAGAGTTGGAAAAATGATTAGAAACTCAAGACAGCCATGACATTATGTTCTTTACAAGTGTATGTCAACTTTTGACCACGACTGTACATATATGTATGTATACATATATATATGTTGGATTTTTCTCATTGTGTTCCATGCTGTTTTCCCAATTTTTGCTGTTGTTTTTTGTTGTTTTTTTGTAATATGCCGAGGCAATCAAGTCACGGGCCACAGATGACCCTTGTGTTGCACGTTGGGCAGCTCTGCTGTAGCAGCGAATTGTTTATGGCTGCTGCGAGCGATGAATTTAACTCCTGTTTGGCCCGTTGATGTTTTGTGTTGTCGTGCTGCGTGTGGGTTCATACGAGGCATAATTAATCCCAACACTGGCCAAAGTCGTAATGACATGAAAATCGCCAAACTGGCCTTGTGGCGCATATCATTTTTTGATGGTCAACGAGAGCCATAAAATGGCAGAGAAAGTCCTGCCCCTGTTGTTGTTCTTTTTTACATTCTAACAATAGTCAACTTATGTTTAAACTTTAATACAAGCTAATTGTTAGGACTTCGCATGGCTGCAGTTGTGTGACCTCAAGTATGCAAGACTCTAGGAGAGCAGAAAGCAGGTAAGATGGTTTTTATTTCATCAAAGTAAAAGATATAAACAGAAAGCAGTCTTGCATGGAGATGTTCCCAACATGGTTCTAACTTTGAGCACTGAGGAGTGCTCAAGTGAAACATAAATAGACCTATGTTGATTGACAGCAGCTGAGGACCGCTGCCAATCAACGGCGAGTGTGACAAAAACAGTGCTCAGCGGAGTAAACAGGAAGTACAACAAAATAAGAGTACTGAACCGGAAATAAAGTACAAAACACGAAAAACTATCAGAAATTAAGTGACATATTGTCACAGGACCTCCCCCTCAAGGAACAGATACCAGATGTTCCCTGGAAAAGAAAAAATGGAAACAAGTCCACAAAGTAAGGGAGGGTGGAGGGAGGATTTGGTGGGGGGTCGCCAAACCTCGTGTCCCCGCAGCCAGCGAGGGAAAGTCAGGTGGCGACGGCGCGTAGAGCGCCGCTGGAACTGGCGAAGCGGGCGGCCAGGGAACGGCCACATCACTGGCCGAAAAAGATGAGAGTGCGTCTCGCGAGGAGAATGCCCAGGGCACGGCCACATCCGCGGCCGACGTAGAGGCGGGCGCGCTGAAGCAGGCCGGGAAGCAGCAGGCGTCATCAGCGGCGTGAAAACCGCAGGCTTCATCGGCGGCGTGAAAGCGGCAGATGAAGACGCCGGGCGAGGAGAAGCAAATGCCGGCCGAGGAGCAGCATATGCCGGCATTGGAGCAGGCGGCGACGATGACGACGACAATGATGATGGCGGTGTCATGCGAAGTCCCACCGGTGATGAAGATGTCTCCGTGGGACAAGATGATGGCGTGGATGACAGTGGCGTGGAAACAGCAGGCGTCATCGGCAGCGTGGATGATGACAGCGGCGTGTGCTCGGCTGCACCACCGCGAGTAGTGGCAGGCGTCATCGGCGGCGTGGAAGTGACAAATGAAGATGCCGGGCGAGGAGCAGCAGATGCCGGCCGAGGAGTAGCAGATGCCGGCGGCGACGAAGCTTGGCGTGGTGCTGCTACTGGCGGCGTTGGAGCCGTGCGTAATGCCGGCGTTGGAACTCGGCGTGGAGCCGGCTTTGGAGCTCGGCGTGGAGCCAGCGTTGGAGCTCGGCGTGGAGCCAGCGTTGGAGCTGTGCGAAAGCCCGCCAGGCACGTAGATGTCTCCGTGGAAGGAGACGCTTGTGAAGATGACAGCGGTGTGTGCCTGGCTGCACCGCGGTGTATTGTGGGCCCCCCTTCACTAGGCGGCTGCCAGACGCCGTCCACACTTGCGGGAAGACGTGCCTGCTCGTCGGAGTCCCCCGGTGCGAAAACCAGGGACGGGTGGGAGGGGGCCAGGAGGAGGGACGAAGACACGTCCCGTGCCGAGTCCCAGCAGGAGGACAAAAGCGACCTCACTGTGGGCTCCACTGGAGCTCTCGGCGAACCAAAAAAGAGAGCGGGAGCTGGCAAAAAGAGCAGCCAGGGAGCAGCCGCTGGAGGCTGCGTAGGAGCAGGGAGAAGCAGCTCAGCAGACGACTGGAAGGATGGCAGCGGCGGACGTGCCGGTTGGAGAGCCGCAGTCGGCGACGGAGCCGCAGGAGCTGCGAGACGTGAATGAGGAGGCGGTCGCGCCGGTCGGTGAGCCGTAGCCGGCAGCGTTGCCGAGAGGAAGGATGGCGTCGGAGGACGCGCCGGTCGGTGAGCCGTAGCCGGTAGCGTTGCCGCGGGAGCCGCGAGGCATGCAGGAAGTGGCGGACGTACTGGTCGGAGAGCCGTAGCCAGCCGTCGAGCCGAGAGGAAAGATGGCGGCGGGGGACGCGCCGGTCGGAGAGCCGAAGCCGGTGGCGTTGCCGCGGGGAGAGGGTCCGCGTCTGTAGGCTGGGACCGCACAAACCTGGCCTTCAAGTCCTCCAGGAAATGTGCGGTCCAGAACGTCGGCTGAAGATTGCCGACAGGGATTCTCGCGAGGTCACAATTTTCTGGCTCGAAGTTACTGTTAGGACTTCGCATGGCTGCAGTTGTGTGACCTCAAGTATGCAAGAATCCAGGGGAGCAGAAAGCAGGTAAGATGATTTTAATTTCATCACAGTAAAAGATACAAACAGAAAGCAGTCTTGCATGGAGATGTTCCCAACATGGTTTTAACTTCGAGCTCTGAGGAGTGCTCGAGTGAAACATGAATAGACCTATGTTGATTGACAGCAGCTGAGGACCCCTGCCAATCAACGGCGAGTGTGACAAAAACAGTGCTCAGCGGAGTAAACAGGAAGTGCAACAAAATAAGAGCACTGAACAGGAAATAAAGTGCAAAACACGAAAAACTATCAGAAATTAAGTGACAGATTGTCACACTAATGAGTGTATTTCACATTTTTACCGAAGCAGTCAAGAAAGGTTTAAATCTAAAAAATATTACAAAAAGTATGCAAAGTCAGTCATTTAAAATTAGTGGGGGTTTTTTTCAACATTTGAACAATTATTAACTTATTTTAAGAATATAATTACTTAACTATCCATGTATTCTTGCCCGACGCATCCCTTCCATACTGCATCGCTATGCCGCAAAAGTCTCACACCAGTACTTTTCCAAGGCAGTATAGTACTAATTTCAATCAATTAGTATTGCGGTATTTTATTAGTAACGGTATACCGTACAACCCTACCCCCGACCCTCTTCCTCTCACGCGAGATCCACCCAGGAATGGGGGCATATGATTCATTTCCTTACTGTACTTAATCAACACATGGATACAATTATTCTCAGACAGAGAACAACCTAAAAAGGTAGACACATGGTACGAGTGGAAGTATACGTGTGTGTGTGTGTGTGTGTGTGTGTGTGTGTGTGTGCATGTGTGTGTAAAAAAGTGTCATGAGGCAATTCAGAGAAGTGACTGCAGGTTGACCTCCTGTAAGTCTTCGGAGCAATGTCAATTTCAATTTCACCTCCTCGCCAGGGGAAGGTGACGTGTCACAGCTGTGTTCAAGACACAACAATGTCACACAATCCACGAGGAGAGAAGTGGAGAGGAGAGGACAGGTAGTCGGGGTGTAGGGTAGCAGGAAGGCATCGAACAACTTCTAAAGCAACTTCAGGACTCAATCTGATGTTTCCTGATGTATTTTGCAGGGGTCAGCGGATTAAGGATGTGTGCGTGTGTGTGTGTGCGTGTGTGTGCGTGTATGTATTTGTACCGTTCTTGGGAAATCAACAAAGAAAAGTACCTTCCATATGAGGACCGGTGAACAAGTAAGGACAGAAATCATGGTCTCAATACGGAAAACCAATGCATCTAACAGAGAGCTAAATACTAAAGTCCGTGAACATTGCTCCAAAGTCAGGATTTTTTGTTGATTTAATGTGCATACACAAGTAAACATTGACAGCAATATAAGATAAAATGAGACAGAAGCTAAAGGACTTCCCTATGCATCCCCGAAAACACCGCCAGGTGAACTGCTGATTTTACGACTTCAAGGTGCTGACGTAAGACAACCCGCATCCCATATGTTAAAGTTAAAGTTAAAGTTAAAGTACCGATGATTGTCACACACAAGTTAAAAAAAGTTAAAGTACCAATGATTGTCACACACATACTAGATGTGGCGAAATTATTCTCTGCGTTTGACCCATCACCCTTGATCACCGCTTGGGAGGTGAGGGGAGCAGTGGGCAGCAGACGAGCCGCGCCCGGGAATCATTTATGGTGATTTAACCCCAAATTCCAACCCTTAATGCTGAGTGCCAAGCAGAGAGGTAACGGGTCCCATTTTTATAGTCTTTGGTATGACTCGGCCGGGATTTGAACTCACGACCTACCGATCTCAGGGCGGACACTCTAACCACTAGGCAACTGAGAAGTTGTGGTGAAAATTGGCTTCTGCATTCGACCCATCCCCTTGATCACCTCCTGGGTAGTGAGGGGAGCAGTGGGGAAGCAGCGGTGCATCAAGGGTTGGAATTGGGGGTTAAATCACCATAAATGATTCCCGGGTGCAGGTGACCATAGGACGAGCAAATACACTACGGTGCAAGACTATAGTGGCCATTGGCAGTTGGCTTCTACAGCTGGGTTACCCAAAGCGCGGCACAGTGGCCATCTGTGGTCCGTGACTCGTTTGTCATCGGCCTTAAGCACATTACAAAAAACAAAAAAATTGAGATCTCAGTAACACCCCCGATGGTGACATCTATCAAAATGAGGCTGGTCCCAAAAAAGAGGGATTTTTCAAATTGACTGTGTGTCCGTTTTAAAAGTGCTCCCTTGTTATTTCAACATATGAAATAACAAGTGTGTGTACAAATTTTAAGTGCTCCCCCTCTGGCCAACGTGTAAGAAACGGAAATGCTTCCCATTTGGACTAAATTTAAAAAATATAAATAAATACAATTGTAAATAGAGACATACTGTAATAACTTTAAGTAAATAATGAAAATTAAAAAAACAATAACAATAATAACATAAAAAAGTATTAACTAAAAGCTTACCTTTTTTATATTTGCACAGTATCTATATATTATTTATGTTGTAAATACAAATCTTTATATATATAGAAAGGGTGGTCCTAAAGAAGTCGGCATTTTTCTCAGGTCTCAAGAAGGAAACAAACACAAGAATGTGTGTGTATGTGTGTGTGTGTGTGTGTGTGTGTGTGAGGGGCATAGTCTCTGAGAGAAAAGTAGATGCTTGACTGTCCCTCAACGTGTTTATCTAGCTAAGTTGCAAAGAAAAAGGGTGTTAATTGGCAGCAGCTGAAATTGGAGAGAGGCTGATTTTTATGAGCCTCACTTTTCGTATGATTGTACATTTTCTGCATAATTTTTTCAAATTCTGCAACGATTATTGTACATTCAAACTAATCTGTTAGCTCATAAACTGCGCAGAATCGAACACCCTAACATAGAATCGCACGCATTGGTGAAATTTTTATTTATTTATTCATTTATTTTTTATTGTGTATAATTGCAAATAAAGGTCAGCATGTGGTTACATAAAGTTACAAGCATGAGAGTGACAGCACGCTATTAAAGAAAGAGAGAAAAACTTGTAGCAAAGTAGTAAGGTGGTGACTTTATGGGTCCCCCCTTTGCCATCTACGTAAATAAGAGTCTTCAATAAAAGTAAAAATTACATTAAATGTTCATTTATTTGTTTTATTCTGCATGAAAAACTCGGATTACACCCTCTAAAATGTGTTCTGTTCTTGGAACGGGTTCATTGGATTTGCATGACTCCCTCCGCATTTGGTTTGTCTGTTTTTTAGCTAGTTAATTAGTTTAGCACCCTTCTGATTAACATAAATACTCCAATTAACACCTCTACCCAATTGATTGCTTAGTCTCCTATGGCCACTGGGTGTGTGGTCTTCAAAAGCAAATAACCACTGAGGTTTCTAAATGGGTTGAAAAACAAAAACATTGGGGTCATCAGGAGGTTGTCTACAGCCACAGTTTTTAATGAGATAAGATGTTTTTTATTCTCAATGTATATTGTGTCCAACGAAAAAACAACCATCTTATCGTATTTACAGCTGTGACTGTCTCCCCTCAACAAAAAAATATACATCCGGAGGTTACTTACAGCCACAGCTGTTAGTAGGATGAAATGAATGTGTAAGTCATTACATATTGTGTGAAATGACACTAAAATCACTAAATTGTCTACTTTTTTTTTTTTTATCAACAGCTGTGGCTGTAGGCAACCTCCTGATTGAGTTATTGCAAACTTTGCCCTGAAAAGCTATGTTCGTGAGCCAGACAGCAGCAACAACAAATCCACAAGGAGGCTGCCTACAGCCACGGCTGTTAATAAAATAAGCGTATGTGTATTATAATTGTATATTGTGGACAATGACAACACAATCATCCAATAGTATCTTTCTATTTTATCAAAAACTGTGGCTGGAGACAACCTCCTGATGTAATTCCCCCTCCAGGTATCATACCCTTTGCCCTGAAAAGCCAGGGACGGGATGTGGAGTTCAGTAGAAGTAACATACGTCAGGATGGTGCCTACAGCCACAGCTGTTTAGAAGATAACATTAGTTTGCGCACAATATACAATGACAAAACATTTTTTTAATCTCATCCTTTTAACAGTTGTAACTGTAGGCAACCCACTGATATGTTTTTTTTTTTTGTGCTGAACTTCACAAGATGTTTAAAGGCCTACTGAAACCCACTACTACCCACCACGCAGTCTGATAGTTTATATATCAATGAGAAAATATTAACATTGCAACACATGCCAATACGGCCTTTTTAGTTTACTAAATTACAATTTTAAATTTCCCGCGGAGTTTCCTGTTAAAAACGTCGCGGAATGATGACGCGTGTTTGTGACATTATTGGTTGGAGGGGACATATTAGCAGGGCACCATTTACGGCTAAAAGTCGTCTCCTTTCATCGCGCAATTTACACAGTATTTTG
Organism: Nerophis ophidion; assembly: GCF_033978795.1. Classification (NCBI taxonomy): domain Eukaryota; kingdom Metazoa; phylum Chordata; class Actinopteri; order Syngnathiformes; family Syngnathidae; genus Nerophis; species Nerophis ophidion. The sequence continues at coordinate 16,982,117 of NC_084629.1, forward strand.
GACATCTGTGTTGCTGAATCTTTTGCAATTTGTTCAATTAATAATGGAGAAGTCAAAGTAGAAATATGGAGGTGGGAAGCTGTTAGCCTTTAGCCACACAAACACACGGTGTTTCCTCGTTTAAAATATCCGGAGGTGAAGCCTTACTATGGATCACAGCGGTCAAGCAAACATGGATCCCGACCACATCTCAACCGGCAGTTTTCGGTGAGAAAATTGTGGAACTAAGTCGCCTCTTACCAGCGACCTCCTGCAGCTGCCGTGACTTCTCTCAGAGACTGGCGTCAACACAACCGTAGCCACACCCTTCCGACTTTAAGGTACTATTTAACTCACTAAAACACTAGCAACACAATAGGCAGGAAAGGGATTTTCCAGAATTATCCTAGTAAATGTGACTAATAACATCTGAATCGCTCTCACTGAAATGGCCTTTTTTTTTTCTTTTCTAGTCCTTCACTCTAAATTACATCATCCACAAATCTTTCATCCTCGCTCAAATTAATGGGGAAATTGTCGCTTTCTCGGTCCGAATAGCTCAGCTGCTGCTAGTTATGATTGTAAACAATGTGAGGATGAGAGGAGCCCTACAACCAGTGACGTCACGCACACATCGTCTGCTACTTCCGGTAAAGGCAAGGCTTTTTTATTAGGGACCTAAAGCTGTGAACTTTATCGTCGATGTTCTCTACTAAATCCTTTCAGCAATAATATGGCAATATCGCGAAATGACCAAGTATGACACATAGAATGGACCTGCTATCCCCGTTTATATAAGAAAATCTCATTTCAGTAGGCCTTTAATAAACTCCAAAAACATTAATAAATGAAACAAATAATGTTATGTTTTGGCAGTTATCTTTGCAAAGGCCTAATATTTGATCCCATTATGTGGTATAGGTGTATTTATTGTTATGTCCCGTGTGTATAATAAGGTTAGCGTAAAGTATATTTTTATGTACTGTTTTTCCTGATCTAATAGCAGCGCCCCAGACTAGCCATAAAACTGGAATCCAAACAAGCTGAATGGCAATTTAGAAATGTCTATTAAAGGATATTACTGCCGCTTGGAAATTACTTTGGGGAGGGAAAAAACACGAAAAACTTGGACCTGGAAAACAGTAAACATATTGCATGGAGTGTGAGAATGAGTGCCAGGGTTGACATAAACATTAACCTTTTCACATTTCCATCAAATCCTGAGATTTGCCAAGGATCTATTCTGGCTGCACAAGCAAATCTGCTAATTGCAGCCTGATTGAAATGAAAAAAAAAAAATGAAAAAAAAGTGCGTTTGAGCCACGGGCGTTCAGACAAGACGTGTGCAGATTTCGCCTGTGACTAAGACGGAGATCATAAAGATAGATGGGAGAAATGCGCAGGAAATCAGCATCTTTTGGAGCTGCTGCAGCCTCCTGCAGATGGCTGACATTGACTGTGAGCCGAGCGAGGGTGTGCTCGGATTCCTGCACCGTGGCGCGGCAGAATAATGGAGTGTCATTCCTTTTCCACTCCAGTGCATCCGTCTGTTTGCTTTGGGGGACAATGAAATCCTCAATTAGTTACAATTATCAGGCACTTTGCAAGGACTGTGCGTGACCTACAGTAGACACCCCATGTCCAATGTCTGCACATACCGTCAAATACCCCATAGGTCAGGGTTTTTCAACCACTGTGCCGTGAGAGATTGTCTGGTGTGCTGTGGGAAATTATGCAACTTCACCTAATTGGTCCCCAAAAATTGTTTGCAAATCAATTAAAATCTGCAAATAATGTGCCGTATAGACCTTGCAGGGTAACCATGTTGTACTCCATATCAGTAGGTGGCAGCAGGGAGTCAATTGCTTTGTAGAAGTCGGAACATGTCGAGAATGGTTTGTCGTGACCCCAATATGCAGAGCACAGCGGGAGACGGCGCGCAAGTAAAAAGATATGTAATGCTTCAACCAAAAATGAAGAAAAAGGAAAGGAAAAGGCACTGAAGCATAGGGAAGGCTATGCAAAACGAATGTAAAACTGAACTGGCTACAGAGTAAACAAAAACAGAATGCTGGGCGACAGCAAAGACTTACAGTGTGGTCCACAAAATACATCCGTAAATGACATGACAATCAACAATGTCCCCACAACGAAGGATATAGCGTCCAGGCTCCATGTTAGATCCCATCTTTTTCATCAATGCAGTAGAAGAGTAATAAGTGAAATTAGAAGTCCGACACCCGTTAGCGTTCTGGCTCCCCAAAAAGTTTTTTTTTCAAATCAGCAATTAAAATCTGCAAATAACGTGCCGTTGTCTAGTGTCTGTGCCGCATAAAGCTTGGCAGGGTAACCATGTAGTACTTCATATCAGTAGGCGCTTTGAAGAAGTCGGAAAGTGTCAAGGATGGCTTGTCGTGATCCCAATATGCACCGCACAGCGGGAGACGGTGTGCAGGTAAAAGGTATGTGTGTGTGTTTGTGCGCGTGCGTGCGTGTGTGTACATTTTGTCAGTTGCTATGCAATTGATTCTATTCCCAGATTGTTCCAAAACGATGAGCGCACGCAGTCCACTCGCTGTTCTCCGCCATATAAGGATGATCTGTATCTTTGTGTGTGTGCGTGTGTGTGTAGGTCCACTATGGGATTTTTGCAATTGTTGATGGTACATAAGGGGAAATTATCGTACAAAAATGACAATTATCGTATGTTCCAAAGCATTTTGACCACAACCCATAACGGGCGACGCAAATGTAATTTCCCACCCGAACAAGTCACATATCAGGAAGCTTTTGAAAGTCATGTTGTGTATCTTTGAGCGAAGGATTGCTGTTATAAATAATATGATAAACACACACACACACACACACACACACACACACACACACGCACACACACACACACACACACACACACACACACACACACACACACACACACACACACACACACACACACACACACACACACACACACACACACACACACACACACACACACACAGAGATACAGATCATCCTTATATGGCGGAGAACAGCGAGTGGACTGCATGCGCTCATCGTTTTGGAACAATCTGGGAATAGAATCAATTGCACAGCAACTGACAAAATGTACACGCACGAACGCACACACACGCGCACGAACACGCACACACACACACACACACACACACACACACACACACACACACACACACACACACACACACGTTCTGTTTTCGTCTCCTATAGAGAAGATTGAAACGATAAAACAAACAGGCCACCTTCGTTTACTGGGTCCTTAAACCCCAGTTGAAACCTCCAACCGCCTGCTACAAATAATTTTCTTTCCAATAGAAAACCATGGAAATGTCAATAATCTGTTTCAGGGTCAAACTGCTGCTATTTCTGTCGTCAAATCAAATCAAGTAAAAATGTGTAATACTTTTCATAAACAGGCAAGAGGCAAACAGCGTGCTATACAAAAAAAATATATAAATATAAGAAGAGAATAAAACATATGCGCGCATACGCACACGCACACACACACACTATTGACAGTAACAATTGTGGGGGCCATAGTGGCTTAATGCCACCTTACCGTAGGTCTGTTCTGGTGTTTGGTAGTGCCAGAGGACCTCGGAATGGAATAAAATAACTTTAAAATCGACCCTGAAGCAAACGGGGAGCATATGCAGCGACTTTAAAACTGGTGTAATGTGTTCCCGATCTTTGGTCCTTGTCAGCACTCTTTAGATGTGCAAAAATGTTTCGTCATTGCACCTTAATGCACTTGAACATAGTTCTACATATTTTTTTTTGTGCTATTGGCTAACAACTTTTGCACTTGCAAATGCACACCAACTACAATATTTACTGTACTTATTTAAAGGGTATGATAAACGTGTGATTTTAAAATTTTTTTTTATCAGATTTTATGTATAACTTGTTTACGCTTTTACTCAAACATTTTTAATCTTGTGAAATATGTGGCGACGTCCAGTGGACGGGGAAAATGTGCATATCTCGTGCCAGGCCGTACCCATATCCGCAGCAGGCCTCTAAGGTGAACAGCCTCTGGCATGTTAGAACAAGGCGGGTAAGGGAAAGCGGCAAGACAGATCCGTAACTTCGGTACACGAAGGAAATGATGACATGGATGGTGTTGGGCGCATGTTCCGTCTGGGGGAGCCGCCTTATCGCCGCCTTTACGGGGACAGTTGGCAATTGAAGGTCTCAGGCGTTCAAGATGCTTCAGCTTATAACAGATTTGAGTCTCTGAAAACCTCGGGAGGCATTCCATCGCCATAGCCACAACCATGACAGTGTCAACAAACTTAGACCTCAATTCCTTTAGTTTGCTCATATCATCAATTGTCCACCTGTTGGACAGGCTTTCAGTCGTTTCACGGTCCTGTCCTCTCAATCGGTCAAAGTAGAGACCAGGATGAGCCTTACGTAGGTGTAGACTCGGGCCCTTCTCAGGCGTCACAAGTCACTCTACCCCCGGTCCGTTTGGTCCTTTTAATGGCTTCACACTTTGGAACTCCAGCCCACCCAGAAACTAGAAATACTTAACACATATGCAATACCCAGACTATTGTATGGGGCCATCAACACTGGTGTAACCCCAACTCGACTGGCTGAATGTGACAGGGACTGTAGACTACTTAATAAGCATCCCGAGTGTACAACCCGTAAAATCGAGCAATGTAAGACGCCTGGATCGAATAGTTGTTCTGTCTGGGGGAGCCGCCGCATTGCCGCCTGCCCTTGCTACCAATCAGATTCGTGATTGAAGCAGCGCGTCTGTGCTGAGGACTTCGGTCGCTCTACCGCTCTACGGCGCATCTCTTCTCATAGGTATATGTCTGGCTGACACTCGCGAAGAATTGAGTCAATTACTCCAAAGAATCTCTAAGAGCCACCCCCAGGCCCAATCAGAAACTGGAACTACTTAAAGGGTAACATTATCACCAGACCTATGTAAGCGTCAATATATACCTTGATGGTGCAGAAAAAAGACCATATATTTTTTTAACCGATTTCCGAACTCTAAATGGTTGAATTTTGGCGAATTAAACGCCTTTCTGTTCATCGGTCTGTGGCGATGACGTCAGAACGTGACGTCTCCGAGGTAATACAGCCGCCATTTTCATTTATAACACATTACAAACACCGGGTCTCAGCTTTGTTATTTCCCGTTTTTTCAACTATTTTTTGGAACCTTGGAGACATCATGCCTCGTCGGTGTGTTGTCGGAGGGTGTAACAACACTAACAGGGAGGGATTCAAGTTGCACCACTGGCCCGAAGATGCGAAAGTGTCTGCCGCCAGACCCCCATTGAATGTACCAAAGCGTCTGCATATTTTACCGGCGATGACAGACATGGCACAGAGATGTATGGATAACCTGCAGATGCATTTGAAACGATAAAGTCAACTAAATCACAAAGGTGAGTTTTGTTGATGTTGACTTATGTGTTTATCAGACATATTTAGTTGCGGCATGACTGCCAGCTAATCGATGCTAACATGCTATTTACCGGCGGTGCTAAGGCAGACATGGCACAGAGAAGTATGGATAACCTGCAGACACATTTGCAACCATAAAGTCAACAAAATCACAAAGGTGAGTTTTGTTGATGTTGACTGCCAGCTAATCGATGCTAACATGCTATGCTAATCGATACTAACATGCTATTTACCGGCGGTGCTAAAGCAGACATGGCACAGAGATGTATGGATAACCTGCAGATGCATTTGCAACTATATTACGTTTCCTTCCACCCACATTTAATGCGAAAAAAACACTTACCAATCGACGGATTTAAGTTGGTCCAGTGTCACAAGATGCCAAAGTCCTGATCGTTTGGTCCACACATTTTACCGGCGATGCTAACGCAGCTATTCGGCCATGCTATGGCAATGAATAGCGTCAGTAGCTATTCGCTCAATAGCTTCAGTTTCTTCTTCAATACTTTCATACTCCAACCATCCGTTTCAATACATGCGTAATCTGTTGAATCGCTTAAGCCGCTGAAATCCGAGTCTGAATCAGAGCTAATGTCGCTATATCTTGCTGTGGTATCTGCCATTGTTTGTTTACATTGGCAGCACTGTATGACGTCACAGGGAAATGGATCATGGCACCTCAAATAGCGAAAATCAAACACTTTAAAGCTTTAGGGATATTCCGGGACCGGTAAAATCTAAAAAACATTTTTTTAAAATACAACAAGCCACTGGGAACTGATTTTTATTGTTTTTAACCCTTTTGAAATTGTGATAATGTTCCCCTTTAACACATATGCAATACCTAGAACAGTGGTTCTCAACCTTTTTTCAGTGATGTAACCCCTGTGAACAGTTTTTTAATTCAAGTACCCCCTAATCAGAGCAGAGCATTTTTAGTTGAAAATAAGAGATAAAGAAGTAAAATACAGCACTATGTCATCAGTTTCTGATTCATTAAATTGTATAACAGTGCAAAATATTGCTCATTTGTAGTGGTCTTTCTTGAAATATTTAGAAAAAAAGATATAAAAATAACTACATTTTTTTGACAAATAAACAATTGATTCAATTATAAATAAAGATTTCTACACATAGAAGTAATCATCAACTTAAAGTGCCCTCTTTGGGGATTGTAATAGAGATCCATCTGGATTCATGAACTTCATTCTAAACACTTCTCCACAAAAAAAGAAATCTTTAACATCAATATAAAATCTAGCTGTCAACACTGAATATTGCATTGTTGCATTTCTTTTCACAATTTATGAACTTATTCAATAGATATATTTTTAAATGATTTTTGAATTGTTGCTATTCTTAGAACATTTAAAAAAAATCTCACATACCCCCTTGGCATACCTTCAAGTACCCCCAGGGGTACGCGTACCCCCATTTGAGAACCACTGACCTAGACTATTGTATGGGGCCATCAACACTGGCGTATCTCAAACTCGACTGGCTGAATGTGACAGGGAAATTCGGACAGCAGTCAAAAAAATGGCAGGGAACTCTCCTGAAGGAATCAATAAAGCACTATCTATCCATCTATCTATCTATAAAGTATACTTAACAAGATTAAAAATGTTGAAAGAAGTTAACCCATGTTCATGTTCTCTTCGCACCTACAGTAATGATGAGGTTGAGCATCACTAATGACTGTGCTAACAAACCTTGGCTGCAGTTCTGTTAGGTACTCATGTGGACTGTGGAACCATTGGCACACATGTTTGTATGCTAGAAACTGACATTTGGGCTTTATGTTTTATTTTTTTAATGTTTTATTGTTTTTTTATGTTTTAGTGTTTTGTTTTTAATGTTTTGTAATGTGTTTTTTTGTTTAAAAGGGAACATTATCACCAGACCTATGTAAGCGTCAATATATACGTACCTTGATGTTGCAGAAAAAAGACCATATATTTTTTTAACCGATTTCCGAACTCTAAATGGGTGAATTTTGGTGAATTAAACGCCTTTCTGTTTATGACTCTCTGAGCGACGACGTCAGAACGTGACGTCACATCGGTACTCAACGCCATTTTTCCCTACACATCAGATGCATCGAGTCAAATCAGCTCTGTTATTTTCCGTTTTTTCGACTGTTTTCCGATACCTTGGAGACATCATGCCTCGTCGGTGTGTTGTCGGAGGGTGTAACAACACGATCAGGGACGGATTCAAGTTGATTTACGTAGAATGTGCATCGATTAGCACGGCATGCTAATCAATGCTAACATGCAATTTAGGCTAGCTGTGTGTACATATTGCAGCATTATGCCTGATTTGTAGCTATATTTACATCTAGCCTTTCCCTCCATCCACATTTAATGCCAAACAAACACTTAGCAATCGACGGATTTAAGTTGCTCCAGTGTCAAGAGATGCAAAAGTCCCCCGTTTGGTTTTTACCGGCGTTGCTTCGACAGAGATGGCACAGAGATGGAAAAAAATGTCTGGATATCCTGCGACCCTCAAAGCAGATGCATTCCCAACGATAAAGTCAACGAAATCACAAAGGTGAGTGTTGTTGTTGTTATTGACTTATGTGCTAATCAGACATATTCGGTCGCGGCATGACTGCCAGCTAATCGATGCTAACATGCTATTTAGTAGCTGTATGTACATTTGAAACTATATTTACATCTAGCGTTTCCTTCCACCCACATTTAATGCGAAACAAACACTTACCAATCGACGGATTTTAGTTGATCCAGTGTCATTGCGAACGTCCTAATCGGTTGGTCTGCACATTTTACCGGCGATGCTAACGCAAAGATGGCCGAATAGCGTCAATAGCTATTCGCTCAATAGCTTCAGTTTCTTCTTCAATTTTGTTTTCGCTATCTGCCTCCATACTCCAACCATCTGTTTCAATACATGCGTAATCTGTTGAATCGCTTAAGCCGCTGAAATCCGAGTCTGAATCCGAGCTAATGTTACTATATTTTGCTGTGCTATTCGCCATTGTTTGTATTGGAATCGCTATATGAGGTCACAGGGAAATGGACAGTGGCTTAAGCAAATAGCGAAAATCAAGCACTTCAAAGCTTTTTTAGGGATATTCCGGGACGGGTAAAAATTTTGACAACAATTTCGAAAAATAAAATAAGCCTATGGGAACTGATTTTTATTGGTTTTAACCCTTCTGAAATTGTGATGATGTTCCCCTTTAATGGATCTTGAGGTCTGCAATAAAGATTGATGATGATGATGAAGACTAAAAAGCCAATGAAAAATCCATGTGGAAGGACTCATGTGATATTTGTTGAACTTACGAACAATTTTTGCCCAAAAATCCATCAATTGCAAGACAAATGAAAATGAACTTGACAACGTTGTCGTCATAAATAAATTACCGTGTCCTCTCTGCATCGCTCTTTGCATTTGAGCGTGTTTGTTCAATAGAGGAATCAAATGAACCGAGTGAATACTCTCGCCGGTCATCAACGATCTTTGTCTCGGTGGGAAAGGTAACAAAAATTAGTCGGAAAAATATGATTGTGTGGGAATATATTGGCGTCTAGCCAGATGAGTTCATAAACATGGATAAACAAGCAAGAAAACCACATTTGTAGGAAAATGATGGCAACAAAAAAACAAACAACACCCGTCCCAGTTTTTCCAACTGAAGAAAAACTGCACAAAAGATGCTCAATATTTATTGGAGTGTCATTTTTTTCCTAAATGATAATAAGAGTCCATAGTATTTTTAGTGTCTGTTTACATATGTAGAATACTAGTTAATAATATTCACCTTCCAATTGCAATGGTTGATAAAATGACAAATAAAAGTTTATTGATTTTTTAAGGACAATTTGCATTATTATTATACATCATGATTACACTACTGCTTATTTTGGTCTCAATACAAGGCTGACAACAATATTGTTAAAATAATTTGTGGAACAATCTACCGTGCAATTTAATTAAATTTTCGGCCAAGGCGAATTTATAAGTGTATTTTCCTGAAAATATGATTAATTGTTTTTTTTTTCTGGCTTTTAAATGTTACAATGTTGGATACTCGTGTTAAACAGCACTTAATGTCAGACCAAAATCATTTGGACGCGAGCTTGCATGCACTTTTGGATGGCTCTGTTAGCGGGTTTTTGCTTTAAAATAAATAGCTTTGTGTTTTTCTTTCCACAACACCTGGGGCATGACAACATTGGATTAGCCGACGGGAAAAGACGATGGCACTGGGACATTACGACATGGTTTCAGGAAATGTAAGAGAAGGTAAGATTAAGTATTGTGTATATATATATATATATATATATATATATATATATATATATATATATATATATATATATATATATATATATATACATATATATATATATATATAGCCAAGTTACAAACAAAAAAAGTTACTTTTGGATTGTGCTGGCTTTTTTGTGTAATTCTTGCATCTTTAAAATGTCTGAAAGTTGTTGTAAAAGTTGCAATGTGTGAAGGCTAGGGTTTTCCCGATACCACAAGTATTTCAATACTTTCAAGTTCTTTTTTCTAAATAAAGGGGACCACAAAAATAGAATAATTGGCTATATCTTAACAAAAAAATCTTATGGTACATTAAACATATGTTTCTTATTGCAATTTTGTCCTTAAATATAATAGTGAACATACGAGACAAAGTTTCTTTTATGAGAAAGTAAGCAAACATTAACATATTGTCTAATTTCCCATTCTATTATTTTGTCAAAAATATTAAGGACAAGTGGTAGAAAATGAATTATTAATCTACTTGTTCATTTACTGTTAAAGGCCTATACTGAAATTACATTTTCTTATTCAAACGGGGATAGCAGGTCCATTCTATGTGTCATACTTGATCATTTCGCGATATTGCCATATTTTTGCTGAAAGGATTTAGTAGAGAACATCCACGATAAAGTTCGCAACTTTTGGTCGCTAATAAAAAAGCGTTGCCTGTACCGGAAGTAGCAGATGATGTGTGCGTGACGTCACTGGTTGTAGAGCTCCTCACATCTGAACATTGTTTATAATCATAGCCACCAGCAGCTAGAGCGATTCAGACCGAGAAAGCGACAATCGACGATTTCCCCATTAATTTGAGCGAGGATGAAAGATTTGTGGATGAGGATAGTGAGTCTGAGGGACTAGAAAAGAAAAAAAGGCGAGGGCAGTGGGAGCCATTCAGATGTTATTAGACACATTTACTAGGATAATTCTGGCAAATCCCTTATCTGCTTAGTGTGTTACTAGTGTTTTAGTGAGATTATATGGTACTTGAAAGTCGGAGGGGTGTGGCCACGGGTCTGGGGACCGCAGGTATCTCCGGTGGGAGGAGGTAAGAGAGTCTGCAGCTGCAGGAGGACGCAAACTCCGCTCATGTCTACGGTAAGAGCCGACATATTACTACAAATTTCTCACTGAAACCTGCCGGTTGACATGTAGTCGGGAACCATGTTTGCTTGACCGCTCTGTTCCATATTAAAGCTTCACCTTCGGGAATGTAAACAAGGAAACACCGGCTGTGTTTGTGTTGCTAAAGGCAGCTGCAATACGCCGCTGCCCACCTCCATCTTTCTAGTTTGACTTCTTATTAATTGAACAATTTGCAAAAGATTCAGCAACACAGATGTCCAGAATACTGTGTGATTATGCGATTAAAGCAAACGACTTATAGCTGTGAGCTTTTCTGAAAGAACATGTCCGCTACAACCGGTGACGTCACGCGCACGCGTCATCATTGCGCGACATTGTCAACAGGATACTTCACGGGAAATTTAAAATTGCAATTTAATAAACTAAAAAGGCCGTATTGGCATGTGTTGCAATGTTAATATTTCATCATTGATGTATAAACTATCAGACTGCGTGGTCGGTAGTAGTGGGTTTCAGTAGGCTTTTATTATCTGCTTACTTTTTCTTTTAACATGTTCTATCTACACTTCTGTTAAAATGTAATAATCACCAATTCTTCTGTTGTTTGATACTTCACATTAGTTCTGGATGATACCCCAAATTTGGGTATCGATACGATACCAAGTCATTACAAGATCATACATTGGTCATATTCAAAGTCCTCATGTGCCCATGGACATATTTTCTTGAATTTATAAACATAATATAAATAAGTAAAAATAATAAAAGATGTCGTGATGCTAAAATAATATCAATGTACTCATAGTAGTATCTACTAGATACGCTCCTGTACTTGTTATCATTACAGTGGATGTCAGGTGTAAATCCACCAATGCCGTTTGTTTATATTGTGATTCCGGTAAGCTACGGTGTGTAATGAAACATGTTTAGCTATTCCTGTAAAAAACATTCTTTATTTTTTCGCCACGGAAGCGAGAGTTAGCGATTTAGAAGTAGCTAAAACACTGCAGACTGTGGACTGGACATTAGCCGCTAGCTAGCTAGCCATGGCTTTAAGCACCTCTTCCTGAGGGTGTTTCAGTGTTATAACTTCACCTTTATCTTTAGTTTTTAAGCCAAAATGCGTCCGTTCTCCCTTTTCTGTCTACACACTGTGTCTGCTTGTAAGTACTCCGTGATTGTGCGCTGCCGAACATGCTCGTAAAACCAGCAATGTCACGACGCGACGACAACGCGCCGTCATGCCCGTTAAAAAAGAGGGGCGGGGACCGGTACTTTTTAGAGGCAGTATAGTACCGAATATGATTCATTAGTATCCCGGTGCTTTACTAGTACCTGATAGCGCACAACCCTAGTGGAGACATATTTTTTCAACCCAAAGTCTCAAAGTAAAAAGTACTTCCACTCACTGTAAAATGCTCCTGACACCTCCATCCTGGCAAAGTGTCGTCTGTCGGTCTCCTACGTGTTTTATTTACGAGCAATTACGTTGATAAAAGCCATATAAAAGCCAGCTGTGATTGCACTTCAAGATGGCTCCAAGATAAAGCCTCTTTCCCCTTATTTGACCAATCCAGTGTCAGTATCCTCTCGCCTACTCCATCCTCACAACGTGTCTTCTGTCAAGCCTTCTATATGTGTTTTATTTACGGGCGATTACATTGATAAATGCCACATAAAGTCAGCCGTGATTGCGCCTTGCAATGGCTCCAAGATAAAGTGTCTTCCTCTGGCTCCTGGCGAGGGTTGCATATTCATCTTCCTTGCGTTTTACTGCCCATCCACTGGACGCCGTCTCCTTCCCGCTTAATCTGCCTTCCATGTCTGACTCTATATATATATATATATATATATATATATATATATATATATATATATATATTAGGGCTGGGCAACGATTAAAATTTTTAATCGAAGTTAATCGCACTATTTCTCTGATTAATCGCGATTAACTGCATTGTATACGCAAAGCCCAATAATTAATTCAAAAGTAGTGTGTAGTGCACCTTTGTTGGAATATTCCCCCACACGAACAAAAGCGCCAAAACATTTGTTGTGCAAACGCAATTTAAATCAGTCCTTGTTAAACAGTAGCAGTTAAATAGCATATTTTATGAAAATCAACTCCATCCATCCATCCATCCATTTTCTACCGCTTATTCCCTTTTGGGGTCGCGGGGGGCGCTGGCGCCCATCTCAGCTACAACTCAAAAAATGTAAATACAAACATTTAAGCTTATTGCCACTGCCAGGGTATTTAAGTTATCCTGTTTGTTATGGAAAATAAATATAATCTACATACAAATCTCTGAGCCACAATCATAACATCTGAACAGGCAATTTCTGAGGTAACAGCAGAAACATTTTTTTTACCAGGGATCTTATGTTTAAAAAACCTATATGATAGGTAGTGGGCTGTTTTAGGCAATTTTTGATCAAATTATCCGTAGTAGCAATATTAATAATGTTGTGTTTATTCTGCGTAGTGCACTTAAAATAATTATGAGCATATCTAGGAATTTATATGATGGGAATTTTCCGATTGTTTGCTTGGTGCTTTGATAAACTGAACGCATATACATGGTACTATATTGTGATATTATGAGCCAGGGAAAAAAAGAACTACCATACCCAGCATGCAACAGGAGTGACGAGCATACGCGGTAGCCCGGTATAGGTTGTGTCGCCATGACAGCATCTTGTATGTTGTGATATGCACGCTCTGAAAGCAAACGTTAAGAACTCAGCCAACACTCCTCGTCTGCATTATTCATAAATAAACAGACAACACATATAATCCGCTGCTTCACAGGCCGCTGGATGTAGCCGGCAAAGTATTCCCATGCTAGCTAGCTGGTCTAGCAAGCACGCGTCATTCAGTCCAAAACGGCCCGATCTATCCACATTCAGAATTGTCTGGCGGTCGAAAGTGATCCCGGAGTGACAACGCTGTAAGCCAGCCATGAAATTTGCGGAATTGTCCGGTATTTTTGCCAAATGTTCCATCTTTACCAAAAGCCCCTCGACGCCGGGCGACGCCATCTTGTTAAGAAAAGGTGTTAACAAAATAAAAGCATGTAAACAACATGCGCAAATGTGTGATAAAATAATTGTCGGCGTTAATATATTGATGAGTTAACTCATAATTAACGCATTAATTTTGCCCACCCCTAATATATATATATATATATATATATATATATATATATATATATTCCAGGGGCCCGGCCTCTATCCCTGTGCATTCTGGCCACCGTAAATCTGCCATGGCGCCACCGTAAAGCTGCCCTGGGACGTGACTCTGCAAATATTAAAAGGGATGGTTGAGGATAAATAAACAAACAAACAAAAAAATAGCGCTAAGGACAGGAGACCTGTGTGCAGACAAAATGCGGGGGGCTTTGCTGCAGAAATATTTAGCACGGAGCATGGCCGGGGCTTAGCGGATGACACCATTTACTAATTTGGTAGGCTGCAGGTTAGGACCAGCGTGATAAGAAACTGTTACATAACCCATTTAGCCCCATGTTGCATCTTTTCACTGTCGATTAGCTGTTCACTGTGTGACAAGTCAACATTTATGCAGCTGACGTTGCTGTTAGTGATGACAGAGGTCGATATTTGCCTTTTTAAACTGATCAGCTGATGGTCTTTCCTGCAGCTGTGTCCCAGTGTTTGCATAGCTAAATTATTCGCCACTTGATTCAAAATGTTATTTCTAGTAATGTATTTACTGTATATATGTATATATATATATATATATATATATATATATATATATATATATATATATATATATATATATATATATATATATAAATACATACACACACACACACACACACAAGCACGCACGCACGCACGCACGCACACACAGACACACACACACACACACAGTGTGGCAAAAAAGTATTTAGTCAGCCACCGATTGTGCAAGTTCTCCCAATAAAATGATGACAGAGGTCTGTAATTTTCACCATAGGTACACTTCAACTGTGAGAGACAGAATGTAGGAATTTTAAAGAATTTATTTGTAAATTATAGTCGAAAATAAGTATTTGGTCAACCATTCAAAGCGCTCATTGATGGAAGGAGGTTTTGGCTCAAAATCTCACGATACATGGCCCCAATCATTCTTTCCTTAACACGGATCAATCGTCTTGTCCCCTGAGCAGAAAAACAGCCCCAAAGCATGATGTTTCCACCCCCATGCTTCACAGTAGGTATGGTGTTCTTGGGATGCAACTCAGTATTCTTCTTCCTCCGAACACGACAAGTTGAGTTTATACCAAAATGGTTATGATAATGATACAGGAGAGGATTGGGAGAATGTCATGTGGTCAGATGAAACCAAAATATAACTTTTCGGTATAAACTCAACTCGTCACGTTTGGAGGAAGAAAAATACTGAGTGGCATCCCAAGAACACCATACCTGCTGTGAAGCATGGGGGTGGAAACATCATGCTTTGGGGCTGTTTTTCTGCTAAGGGGACAGGACGATTGATCCGTGTTAAGGAAAGAATGAATGGGGCCATGTATCGTGAGATTTTGAGCCAAAACCTCCTTCCATCAGTGAGAGCTTTGACTAATTGACCAAATACTTATTTTCCACCATAACTTACAAATAAATTCTTAAAAATTCCTACAATGTGAATTCCTGGATTTTTTTTCACATTCTGTCTCTCACAGTTGAAGTGTACCTATGATGAAAATTACAGACCTCTGTCATCATTTTAAGTGGGAGAACTTGCACAATCGGTGGCTGACTAAATACTTTTTTGCCCCACTGTGTATATATATATATTTTTTTATATATAGTGCTTTTCTCTAGTGACTCAAAGCGCTTTAAATAGTGAAATCCAATATCTAAGTTACATTTAAACCAGTGTCGGTGGCACTGGGAGCAAGGTGGGTAAAGTGTCTTGCCCAAGGACACAACGGCAGTGACTAAGATGCCAGAACCCTCAAGGTGCTGGCGCGGCTACTCTACCGACCGAGCTATATTTGAGGGCTTTTTACTTAGTTAGTCGTTGACTTTACAGCATGGGAGTGAAACCTACGGGCCTAAGGTTTTATCCGGCCCGCGTGATGAATTTGCCAAGTATTGGATTTGGGGGTTAAATCACCAAAAATTATTCCTGGCCGTGGCCACCGCTGCTGCCCACTGTTCCCCTCACCTCCCAGGGGGTGATCAAGGGTGATGGGTCAAATGGAGAGAATAATTTTGTCAGACCTAGTTTGTGGTGTGACAATCATTGGTACTTTAACATAACTTTTTATTAAAATGAGCTGCTTTCTTTTTAACGAAAGAATCTCCCTTTCTAAATGTGTCCACTGGATGTCACAATAGTAATTCTGTTAGGCAAGCAAACGGTTTGTACCTGGGCCAGGCAAGAGGTACACAGTAAAGGGTGACCGTGGCTCCTCCTCCTTAACCTACATGTGTTTATTTGGAACATGCATGCATACAACATGATACATCACAATTTCCAGTTTCTCTATTCAACATGTTCAAAAAGGAGTAGGAAGAATCAGAGCTTATTTAATCCGACCCCTTTTCCTTTGTATAGCATTTGCTAAAACTTTTGTTCACTTCCTGTTCTCAATTTATTCACAATATACTTCGTAAGCAGTAATAAAAATAAATGAATAAATCAATAATAATTGAAATAATGATCTCACATTTGGCTTACCTAGCAGGAATGTTGGACGCAATTAAGAACTTTTAATTCCTACAATCCGAATGGCCACGAAGTGAAAACATGAGGGACAATCACATTAGTTCAAATGTCTCTCGGTGATCACTTCTATTCGCTCTCTCCGTCACCAGGCGCCTCCAAGGCCGATTGGCGATGCTAAATCACACTTAGCCAGACGCACACAAAGACGGGCTGGTTCCAGTGTGCGGAACAAACCGCTGCCAGGGCACTGACCGATAGTAGACCTTCTCTACTTTTACTCACAATAATATATACAGTCTGACGGTACATGTATTCCGAGGAGTACGGTTGTACAGTGTTTACTTTCCAAAAAAAAGTTAGGTTATATTAAATGGAGACAAGTCAAGCACCAGCACCATTAGACCGCCCACAAGTTTATCGATTGGCACTGCCGCTTTTTTTTGCCAGCGGGACTTAAGTTTGTGTGCCATTTTTAAGTTGTTAACATGCTAACAGTCTTTATCTAGTCATCATGCCAAGGAGAAGTCTGAATATTCCAAAACAATGCAACAAATCCTTACTTATACAGAGTATATACACATTCACTAATATAGAAAGCAGAGTGTAGACACACCCTAATACACAGGGTAGAGTACTGTATTTTTCGGGCTATAAGTCGCAGTTTTTTTCATAGTTTGGCCGGGGGTGCGACTTATACTCAGGTGCGCCTTATGTGGGAAATTATTAACACATTACCGTAAAATATCAAATAATATTATTCAGCTCATTCAGGTAGGAGACGAGACGTATACGATTTCATCAGAGTTAGCGATTAGGAGTGACAGATTGTTTGGTAAACGTATAGCATATTCTATATGTTATAGTTATTTGAATGACTTTAACCATAATATGTTATGTTAACATACCAGGCACCTTCTCAGTTGGTTAATTATGAGTCATATAATGTACACTTAAAATGTAAAGATGCGGTATATACACGCCCTCATATACAGGAAATGTATATGATCACCCCCTGGGAGGTGAGGGGAGCAGTGGGCAGCAGCGATGCCGCGCCCGGGAATCATTTTTGATGATTTAACCCCCAATTCCAACCCTTGATACTGAGTGCAAAGCAGGGAGGTAATGGGTGCCATTTTTATAGTCTTTGGTATGACTCGGCCGGGGTTTGAACTCACAACCTACCAGATTTCAGGGCGGACACTCTAACCACTACGCCACTGAGTAGTAGAGTATATAAACACACTAATATAGAGAGAAGAGTATATACACACACTAATGTAGAGAGTAGAGTATATAAACACAATACCATAGAGAGTAGAGTATATAAACACTAGTATAGATAGTAGAGTATAAACACACACTAATATAGAGAGTAGAGTAGGGGTCAGCAACCTTTTTGAAACCAAGAGCTACTTCTTGGGTACTGATTAATGCGAAGGGCTACCAGTTTGATACACACTTAAATAAATTGGCAGAAATAGCCAATTTGCTCAATCTACCTTTAACTCTATGCTATTATTAATATTAGTTATATTTATCTGTGTGGAAACACTGATCATCTTAATGATTTCTCACAATAAATATATATTTTTGATGAAATGTTTTAAATAGGTTAGAATATATAACAAATTGGACCAAGCTATATTTCTAAGAAAGACAAATCATTATTTCTTCTAGATTTTCCAACACAAAAATGTTATAAGAAATTCAAAAGACTTTGAAATAAGATTTTAATTAGATTCTACAGATTTTTTTTTATTTTAATCATAATGGGTTTGAAGAAATATTTCACAAATATTCTTCGCCGAAAAACCAGAAGCTAAAATGAAGAATTGAATTAAAATGTGTTTATTATTCTTTACAATAAAACATTTTTTTGTACTTGAACATTGATTTAAATTGTCAGGAAAGAAGAGGAAGAAATTTAAAAGGTAAAAAGGTATGTGTTTAAAAATCCTAAAATAATTTTTAAGGTTTTATTTTTCTCTAATATTGTCTTTCTGAAAGTTAATAGAATCAAAGTAAAACAAAAAATGAATTTATTCAAACAAGTGAAGACCGAGTCTTTAAAATATTTTTGGGGGATTTTCAAATTCTATTTGAGTTTTGTCTCTTTTAGAATTAAAAATGTCGAGCAAAGCAAGACCAACTTGCTATTGAAAAAAAAAAAAAAAATAGAGGTAAGTGTAATAAGTGCTGCTATTTGAGCTATTTTTTAGAACAGGCCAACGGGCTACTCATCAGGTCTTTGCGGGCCAACCTGGTGCCCGCGTGCACCACGTTGGTGACCCCTGGAGTAAAATGTAGAAACACACTAATATAGAGACAAGAGTATATACACAGCCTAATATACAGAGTAGAGTATATGCACACACTAATACAATGAGTGGTGTATAGAAACACATGAATATACATAGTACAGGATGTACACACCCTAATATACAGAGTCAAGTATATAACCACCTTAATATACAGATCATAGTATATACACACCCTTACAGTATATACAGAGTATATACACACACACCCTAATACACAGTGTAGGGTACACAGACACACTAATATACACAGTAGAGTATACTCACACAGAATATAGTATATAAACACCCTAATATCAAGAGTAGAGTATACAGTATATACTATTTACAGAGTAGAGTATATATACACCCGAATATACAGAGTAGAGTACTGTATACAGAGTATAGTATATACACACCCTAATATACAGAGTAGAGTACTGTATACAGAGTATAGTATATATACACCCTAATATACAGAGTAGAGTACTATATACGGAGTATAGTATACACACACCCTAATATACAGAGTAGAGTACTATATACGGAGTATTTTCTCTACTCTGTATACAGTAGTCTACTCCTGTATAGTGGTGCATACACACACTACCAATACACAGAGTATCAGTGGCGGGCTGTGCGTTTCCCACCTCGGCCTTCAATAATGTCCGACTTCAATAATTACCTCTCAAATGACCATCATTTATGTCACCACATGACCATTGCAGGAGAAATACGATACAGAAACACATTTAGGCACTACTAGGCACTGTACAAAACGGGTTATTTTCTGGCACAATTGAAAATCAATAAACCCCGCATCAGCAATTAAAACATTTCTTATGTGGTAATGTCAAAATTAAAATTTCAAAAAACCTATTAAACGTGAAAAAAATCAAGAAATAAATTATCTGAAGTCACAATCTGTAGAACCCATTTGAGCTTCCGGGGTTGGCTGACGTGGTCTCAGATGTAGTTTCTCTTTAAATATCCTTCTTGAAAATGGCCTTGCAAATACAGTATATGTGTTGTCCTGTCTAATCATAAAAGATGCAGACGAGGCGTGTTGGCTGAGTTCTTAAAGTTAACTCCACAAAGTGCTCATCATAAACATTCTGCTGCCTGTATGGCTAAACGCGGCTACTGCACATGCTCTGCACTACTGTGGCATGCTGGGTAATGGAGTTCTCATGTTAACCAGCTCATAACATCACAATATATATCTGCCTTAGACCATCTGGAAGGCCTTACTGACAACAACTCGTGATCTGATTGGCTATCGCAACTGTCTATCAACTGTATGTCCCCGTTCACTTACAGTGCATTGTTGATTCTGAAGGCTTCGAGCAGATTTGGTACAGCATGGCAACATAAGCTAGCAGAATTCTGATTGGATAAAAACCTTTACCCACTAAAAACAACAGCGCTGGAAGGAGCATAATATGTCAAGAGAATATGAAAACTTTTAGATATTTAGGGAAAGTAGATAAAAAATTACTTTTATCTTTAACTATGATCATGATTTCTGGTTATGTTAGGCCAGCAGAGAAGACCTTGCTGGCCCTGAGGGCAAACGACTGCTGAGTGTACACACACACTAGTGTACAGAGTAGAGTACTGTATACAGAGTAGTGTATACACACACTACTATGAAGGAGTAGAGTACTGTATACATATTGTATACACACTACTTACTATACAGGCGTAGAGTACTGTATACATCAGTGGTTCTCAAATGGGGGTACACGTACCCCTGGGGGTACATGAAGGTATGCCAAGGGGTACGTGAGATTTTTTTTTAAATATTCTAAAAATTGCAACAATTAAAACATCCTTTATAAATATATTTATTGAATAATACTTCAACAAAATATGAATGTAAGTTCATGAACTATAGAAAAGAAATGCAACAAAGCAATATTCAGTGTTGACAACTAGATTTTTTTGAGGACATGTTCCATAAATATTGATGTTAAAGATTTATTTTTTTGTGGAGAAATGTTTAGAATTAAGTTCATGATTCCAGATGGATCTCTATTACAATCACCAAAGAGGGCACTTTAAGTTGATGATTACTTCTATGTGTAGAAATCTTTATTTATAATGGAATCACTTGTTTATTCTTCAACAAGTTTTTAGTTATTTTTATATCTTTTTTCCCCCAAATGGTTAAAAAAAGACCACTACATATGAGCAATATTTTACACTATTATACAATTTAATACATCAGAAACTGAATACATAGTGGTGTATTTTAATTATCTCTTTTTTTCAACCAAAAATTATTTGCACTGATTAGGGGGTACTCAAATTAAAAAAATCTTCACTAGGGGTATATCACTGAAAAAAGGTTGAGAATCACTGGTGTACAGAGTAGTGTATACACACACTACTATGCAAGAGTAGAGTACTATATACAGCCGGGATCAACAACCTTTTTGAAACCAAGAGCTACTTTTTGGGTACTGATTAATGCGAAGGGCTACCAGTTTGATACACACTTAAATAAATTGCCAGAAATAGACAATTTGCTCAATTTACCTTTAATAAACAAATAAATAAAAAAGTATATATATATATATATATATATATATATATATATATATATATATATATATATATATAAATGGGTATTTTTGTCTGTCATTCCGTTGTACATTTTTTTTCCTTTTACAGACGTTTTTTTGTAGAGAATAAATGATGAAAAAAAACACTTAATTGAACGGTTTAAAAGAGGAGAAAACAGGAAAAAAATAAAAATAAAATGTTGAAACATAGTTTATCTTCAAAATTCAAAATTCAACTGAAAAAAAGAAGAGGAAAAACTAGCTAATTGAAATCTTTTTGAAAAAAAAAAAAAAAATTATGGAACATCATTAGTAATTTTTCGTGATTAAGATTAATGATATAATTTTGATGACATGTTTTAAATAGGTTAAAATCCAATCTGAACTTTTTAAGAATATATAACAAATTGGAACAAGCTATATTTCTAACAAAGACAAATCATTATTTCTTCAAGATTTTCCAAAACAAAAATTTTAAAAGAAATTCAAAATACTTTGAAATAAGATTCAAATCTGATTCTACATATTTTCTAGATTTGCCAGAATATTTTTTTTTAATTTTAATCATAATACGTTTGAAGAAATATTTCACAAATATTCTTCGTTGAAAAAACAGAAGCTAAAATTAAGAATTAATTTAATGTATTTAATATTCTTTACAACAATAAAAAAACAACTTGAATATTGATTTAAATTGTCAGGAAAGAAGAGGAAGGAATTTAAAAGTTAAAAAGGTATATGTGTTTAAAAATCCTGAAATCCTTTTTCAGGTTGTATTTTTTCTCTCAAATTGTCTTTCTGAAAGTTATAAGAAGCAAAGAAAAAAAAAATATTTAAACAAGTGAACACTAAGTCTTTAAAATATTTTCTTGGATTTTCAAATTCTATTTGAGTTTTGTCTCTCTTAGAATTAAAAATGTCGAGCAAAGCGAGACCAGCTTGCTAGTAGATAAATACAATTTAAAAAATAGAGGCAGCTCACTGGTAAGTGCTGCTATTTTTATAACAGGCCAGCGGGCTACTCATCTGGTCCTTACGGGCTACCTGGTGCCCGTGGGCACCGCGTTGATGACCCCTGGTATACAGAGTAGTATATACACACACTACTATACAGGAGTAGAGTAGTGTATACACACACTACTATACAGGAATGGAGTAGTGTATACACACACTACTATACAGGAATAGAGTGGTGTATACAGAGTAGTGTATACACACACTACTATACAGGAGTAGAGTAGTGTGTACACACACTACTATACAGGAGTAGAGTAGTGTATACACACACTACTATACAGGAATAGAGTAGTGTATACACACACTACTATACAGGAATAGAGTAGTGTATACACACACTACTATACAGGAATAGAGTGGTGTATACAGAGTAGTGTATACACACACTACTATACAGGAATAGAGTAGTGTATACAGAGTAGTGTATACACACACTACTATACAGGAATAGAGTAGTGTATACAGAGTAGTGTATACACACACTACTATACAGGAATAGAGTAGTGTATACAGAGTAGTGTATACACACACTACGGGAGGCTTTGCATGAACAGTTTGCACAGCAGCCACATTTCGTCAGCGCAATCAAGACGGACGGCAAACAATCCAAACAGCAGAAGGTGGTGCGATGGTGCAGCCTGTTCATGTATGGCTGAGAGGCTGTCACTTTATCAACGGCAGCAATTTTTCACTCTTGATCAGCCAGCTGTGGAGCCTGGTCTTCCTGCTCTGCACGCCCAACGTGAGCCGGGAGACAAAAAGCTTACCTGGCGGTGAATCACGGTCTTTGTCTAGAAGACAATCACCGCTTTCTCATCTCCCCCCATCTGTCATCGTCTTTCCTGGACCTCTCCATCTTGTGTGATCTGACACCATTCACAAGAAAAGAGAGGCCATGCGCACGCCGGCTCGTGCCCAGAATGAAGCGTGCCGTACGGCGTGCCGATGCTCATGCATGAGCACGCCTGGCCTGTTTTGACCCCGTCTCCCGAACATGTCGGAGAAGACAAACAACAGCGTCGGGCAGCGGACGCCTCTCCATGTGGTGCACCGGCTTACTCGTGGATACGCTCGAACGCCATATGTGATCGCCATTGTTGACAAAACAGCACAGCGGCCATTCGCACGGACGGACATTCCCGCTGCTTTTGAGTTCCCCAGTAAAAAAAAATAAATAAAAAATCGCCGATGTCAAATCTGGACCCCGGGAGAGGATTTAGGGAAGTCCGTCATGTACCGGCGGAACAAATCCGCGAGTGGCTCTTACCTAGCTGCAGCTCCATGTTGTTAATCTTGTTTTCCGAAGGGAACAGGATCTTTGGAGGCTTGTCGGTCAAAGGGGCTGAAAAAGAAGACAGGAGACGGCGTTTAATACCGTGACAAAAACTTACAGCGGTGGCAAAATGTTGCGCCCGTGTTCCTCGTGACTCGCTCGAATCTCCCCACACAGTTTACAGGGCGGGGGTCAAACGCACGGCCCGCGGGCCGGATCCGGCCCCCGTACAGGTTTTAGATGACTTTGCCAAGTATAAAAATGAGCTGACATTTTTGAATGAAAGACAACGTGTCCACTGGATGTCGCAACAGCAATTCCTTGTTTACGGAGCTACAATATATTGCCAAAGGTATTTGACCACCTGCCTTGACTCACATATGAACTTGAAGTGCCATCCCATTCTTAACCCATAGGGTTCAATATGACGGCGGTCCACCTTTTGCAGCTATTACAGCTTCAACTCTTCTGGGAAGGCTGTCCACAAGGTTGGAGAATGTGTTTACAGGAATGTTCTACCATTAATCCAAAAGCACATTGGTGAGGTCTCACACCTTTAGGTTGGTCGAGAAGGCCTGGCTCTTAGTCGCCGTTCTAATTCATCCCAAAGGTGTTCTATTGGGTTTAGGTCAGGACTCTGTGCAGGCCAGTCAAGTTGATCCACACCAGACTCCGTCATCCATATCTTTATGGACTTTGCTTTGTGCACTGGTGCACAGTCATGTTGGAAGAGGAAGGGGCCTGCTCCCAGACTGGTACATCAGATCGCCAGATGGAAAAGTGTGATTCATCACTCCAGAGAAGGCGTCTCTGCTGCTCTAGAGTGCTGTACACCACTGCATCCGACACTTTGCATTGGACTTGGTGATGTATGGCTTCGATGCAGCTGGTCAGCCATGGAAACCCATTCCATGAAGCTCTCTGAGTACTGTACGTGGGCTAATTGGAAGGTCACTTGACATTTGGAGCTCTGTAGCAACTGACTGTGCAGAAAGTCGGCGGCCTCTTTGCACTATGCGCTTCAGCATCCACTGACCCCTCGCTGTAAGTTTACGTGGCCTACCACTTGGTGGCTGACTTGCTGTTGTTCCCAAACTCTTCTATTTTCTTATAATAAAACCAACAGTTGACTTTGGAATATTTAGGAGCGAGGAAATGTCATGACTGGATTTGTTGCACAGGTGGCATCCTATGACAGTTCCACGCTGGAAATCACTGAGCTCCTAAGAGCAGCCCATTCTTTCACAAATGTTCGCAGAAACAGTCTCCATGCCTAAGTACTTGATTTTATACACCTGTGGTCGGGCCAAGTGATTAGGACACCTGATTCTGATCACTTGGATGAGTGGCCAAATACTTTTGGCAATATAATGTATGTGCCGTGTTAAGATAGAGGCAACACGTCCGTGTTTGGACTCTACATATGTATGTTGCTTATTAGTGACAGTATCCAAAATGTGGATCGTTACATTCATGCTTTGATCGTCAAAGAGGTTGTTGCTAATGTAGCCTGTGACATTTAAACACCCCCAAAAATGATTTTAAAAATCTGTACATTTCGTGTTGTACTTATGACTGTGGAGACACATTTTCTGGGCGCACATAAATATGCTAAAATAATATGTATCCCCTTCTAACTTCATGTGAGATTAATGAAATGAGTCAAAATTCATAAGTTTTGTTGTAGATGATGCTACATATGTACATAATAACCATATGATATCAGCACAATTATGTATGTTAGAATGTTACCAGATTGCTTTGTGGATCATTAAAGTTTGTCAAAGTCTAATCGAAGTCTATGTCAGTTGAGAAAAATAAGTAAATTACATTAATAACATTTTTTAGTTGAATTTTGATATTAGTATTTATTTTATCTTTTGATAGATTACAACAATAACACTACTGGGAGCAATCTAAAACTCTGCCAGACTCAAATCCACAAATTATTATAAATAACAAAAAATGAAGATAGAATACTATTAACCACAACATGCAAGTGTAAAAAAAGAAATACCATCATGGTTTGTATATTTCCAGAATATGCTTGGTCTTTTTTGAAACAAAGAAAACAATCTGAAGTTTTCTTTATTTTTAAGTTATCATGCCATGATTTTACCAGTCCAGCCCACTTGGGAATAGATTTTCCTCCATGTGGCCCCTAGACAAAAATTAGTTTGACACCCCTGGCTTACACACTAATTGTATTCATCCTCAACAGGGCTGGAGCCTATCCCAGCTGCACTCCAAATGTCCAAGGCGGGGTACACATATATACCGTATTTCCTTGAATAGCCGCTGGGGCGCTAATTAATTTAAAACCGCTTCTCACTCCTGCGCTTATTCAAGGCATGCGGTAAAAGTAAGCAGGTGCTAATCATTTTAAAACCTCTTCTCACCCCTGCGCTTACCAATAGCATGCAGTAAAAAATTGAGTGTGATAAAAAAATTATTAATGCAAAATTGTTCTGCGGCCGCGGCCCGGTGGTTGGGGGCCACTGCTCTACAACATGTCATCGCGACCGCCTTTACACAACGGTATCTGCGTGTTGGCCGGAAACATGCATATCGCTGCTTCTCATATAAGATTGCAATGCATACTTGGTCAACAGCCATACCTTTTACACTGATGGTTGAAATATAAACAACTTTAACACTTCTACTAATATGTGCCACACTCTGTGAACCCACACCAAACACATTTCTGGAGAACATCGGCTCTGTAAGAAATTATAAACGCAACATAAGAATTACCCACAATGCCATCCATCCATGACTCTTGGGGGGTGGGGGGGGGGGGGGTGGGTGTGTTTGGTGCTAGCGGGGTGTCTAATACAGCCAAGAGTCATGGATGCATGGCATTGTGGGTAATTATTATGTTGCATTTATAATGTGTTACAGAGCCAATGTTCTCCCGAAATGTGCTTGGTGTGGGTTCACAGAGTGTGGCATATATTAGTAAGAGTGTTAAAGTTGTTTTATATCACAACCATCAGTGTGATCTGTATGGCTGTGGAACAAGACCCCTGGTTTACACATAGAGCAAAGAGAATCTCCTCTGCCATTTTGAAAATGACGACAGGAGAAGCGTCACTTGGGAGGTGTTACGAATTTGACCCTTCAGTAATATATATATATATATATATATATATATATATATATATATATATATATATATATATATATATATAATATGTATGAAATATGGCACATTTAAAATGCTTTAATCACAACTAAAATAACATAATTCAATTCATAGTCAAGGATAATTTGTTTTGTTTTTTATGTCCTTATTAATAACAAATAATTTCTCTTTGTGGACAAAGTCCCTCTAACCACAAAGTGACCACAACCCTACAAAGCGTCCTCTCCAAGAATGCTGAATCGTACTTCGGAGCTGCTGCTTCCATCGTGGGAATAGTGAGCAACAAGCGCTGCTTTATTGTTGTTAAAAGCAATTGTGTGTTCTGCGGAGAAGGTCACGCTCTTAAAGGGCCGGGGGTTAAAAGAACATAAAGAGCTCTTCGTGTATGTACAAGACTGAGCGCTTAGTGGCGGGAGAAACAAGGTTGAGTCTATGTTTGGATGGCATTACAGTCACTCTGTCCGTTTGATGATATTGTAATGGTAAAGGTTTAGCTCATGTCCAACATGCTGCATATAATTTCATGAAACAAGATGTTTACATTTGCATTATTCAACATGTCTGTGTAGGAGTTGGGAAAAACAGAGCTTATTTTATAACACTTTATCTCCGCCTGTTTACTTCCATTGTTTACATGAAACCATTTTCTAATAGGGAAAGAAATGATTAGGTGTAAAACGGCCGGAAATACCGATTAAAAGGCATTTACAAGTACATTTTAGAGGAAATGATATCAGGTGTCGGATAACTGATTTTCATGATTCTTAATTTCTTTTTTTTTTCCCCCATTGAGCTAGTCAATTTCATGAGTGATATTTGGCTGAGTTAAACAAATAGGAAACAAACATGTTTTTTATTGGACAGCAACAATTAGTACATTTACTGATTTTCAAAATGGCAAACTAACTAATTAAAATACGCTAATATCACCTTTGCTGAATTATTCAGGGTGAATGATAACAGGTATTGGATACATAATAGTCAAACAAAAGAGTGTTTTTTGGCTTAGATTACAGTAACACATAGCAAAAAAAAAAAAAAAAAATTCGGGACCGCAACAATTTATACTTTTATATGTAATTATTTAAAGCTTTTGGAATGAACAAATGCTGCTAATGTTGGAACTGCAAGGACGTGAAGCCAAACATATTTTTTTTTCTCATATCACTTTTGCTGGAAACATTGTAAATGCAAGTAAGTACAAGATATTCAGGGTAAATGATATCAGGTATCAGATAAATCATATTCAACATTCCTATTTTCTTTATTTTTCAGCTTTTTCCGTCACAGCAAGTCAATCCTATGAGTAATATTTTGCTGACTTAAACAAATCGGAAACAAATGTTTCCTTTTTATTGGACATTAACAATTAGTACATTTACTAATTTTCAAAATGCCAAACTAACTAACTAAAAACTAAGATTTTCAGGGTGAATGATATCAGGTATTGGATAAACAATATTCAGTGTTGTAATTTTTGTTGTTATTTGACTGTTCCCGTCCCGTCGCAGCAAGTTAATCCCGTTAGATACATAGACATTGTAAATGTAAGTAAATACAAGATACTCAGGGTCAATGATATCAGGTATCAGACAAATCATATCCAACATTCCTGTTTTCTTTGTTTTTCAGCTTTTCCCGTCACATGATGTCAATCCCATGAGTGACATTTGGCTTTGTTTAACAAATAAGAACACAACTAAAACAAGTTTTTATTGGACTCTAACAACAAGTTCTTTAATATGCCGTTCCTCAAAGTTTTGGAGGAAACAAAGGCTGCTCATGGTGGAAATGCCTTAATATGAAGCCAAACTGAAACGTGTCTAACAACTCTTGTGCTGAATTTATAAATGGTATTGTACCCATTTTTGTAATAATTATACATAAACATTGTGAGTGTAAGTAAAACATAGCATTTTCAGGGTAAAATATATACCAGGTATTGGATAAATGATTTTCTTTAATTCTTTTTTCTTAGTTTTTTGTTTTTCTCGTGGCAGCAAGTCAAACCCATGAGGGATTTTTGGCTTAGTTAAACAAATAAGAAAAAAACAAAACAAAACATGTTTACACCCATATATGTAATCACAATACACAAACATTGTAAATGTGAGTAAATCCCACCCTGCTTGGCACTCAGCATTAAGGGGTGAAATTGGAGGTTAAATCACCAAAACCCGATTTTTGGGCGCGGCTGCTCCCCACTCCAATAATTTCGCCACACCTAGTGTGTTTGACAATCATTGGTACTTTAATTTTAACTTAAATATAGGTTATTCAAATTATACATAATATAAGGTATTGGATACAATATATTACTTATTTCTTAGTTTTTTGGCTTTTCTCATTGTAGCAAGTCAAACACAAGAGTGATTTTTGGCTTATATTGACAAATAGAAAAAATAAAATAAAATAGAAAAAATTGGACAGCAACAATTCATATTTTTGTATATAATTATTTAAAGTTTTTGGAAAAAAAACTAAATTATTTCTAATATCACCTTTGCTGGATTTATAAAGGTATTGTTATAATAACTTGGTAACGATATGAGCAACATTAAAA
Organism: Nerophis ophidion; assembly: GCF_033978795.1. Classification (NCBI taxonomy): domain Eukaryota; kingdom Metazoa; phylum Chordata; class Actinopteri; order Syngnathiformes; family Syngnathidae; genus Nerophis; species Nerophis ophidion. The sequence continues at coordinate 17,011,486 of NC_084629.1, forward strand.
CTAAACAAAAACAATCTGTATGTAATAGATAGATACATAGACATTGTAAATGTAAGTAAATACAAGATACTCAGGGTCAATGATATCAGGTATCAGACAAATCATATCCAACATTCCTGTTTTCTTTGTTTTTCAGCTTTTCCCGTCACATGATGTTAATCCCATGAGTGATATTTGGCTTTGTTTAACAAATGAGAAAACAACTAAAATAATGTTTGTATTGCACTGTGACAACAAGTACTTTTATATGCCGTTCCTCAAAGTTTTGTAGGAAAAAAAGGCTGCTCATTTTTTGAAATGCCGTGATATGAAGCCAAACTGTCTAATATCTCTTATGCTGAATCAAAAAAATGGTATTGTACTATTTTTTGTAATACTACATAATCATTTTGAATGTAAGTAAACATAGGGGTATTCAGGGTAAATATCAGGTGTCGGATAAATTATATGCTTTTATCCTTTTTTCTTAGTTTTTCGGCTTTTCTCGTTGCAGCAAGTCAAACACAAGATTGATTTTTGGCTTGGATTAACAAATAGGAAAAAAAAAATTGGACAGCAACAATTCATAGTTTTGTATATAATTTTTTAAAGTTTTTGGAAAACACAAAGGCTGCTAATGTTCGAAATGCCCAACTAAATTATTTCTAATGTCACTTTTCCTTGATTTGGAAAGGCATTGTGATAATAACTTGATAAAAATATGAGTGACTTTAAAACTATAAACATGATTAAAAAAACAATTACGTAATAGATAGATACATAAACATTTTAAATAAACACAAGATATTCAGGGTAAATAATATCAGGTATCAGACAAATCGTATTCAACATTCCTATTTCCTTTCTTTTTCGGCTTTTCCCGTCACAGCAAGTCAATCTAATGCATGATATTTGGCTTTATTTTACGTGGTATGCACTTCCTGTTGCGACCCTCCCAAAAAAAACCAAAGCCTGTGTCCTTGTGGTTAGGGTGTTCGCCCTGAAATCGGTAGGTCGTGAGTTCAAACATCCTTGCTCGGCACTCAGCATTAAGGGTTGGAAATGGGGGAGGGTCAAATCACCAAAATGATTCCCGAGCACGGCCACCGCTGCTGCTCACTGCTCCACTCACCTCCCAGGGGGTGGAACAAGGGGATGGGTCAAATGCAGAGGGTCATTTCACCACACCCAGTTGGGTGTGTGAGTATCAGTGGTACTTTAACTTTAAGTTTGGAACACAGCTGGTCACCTCTCAAGCTGGGTCTCGGGGAATCAAACCTTTGCGGTATTCAGAAATATTGGATAAATGAAATGAGGAATATATGATATTGCTTTGAATGCGCACACATTTGCAATAAAAGCGCTGCTATTGTATGATTCAGGCAACGACCGCCAGCATACTTTTCAGCCACATCTAATTATTAAGCAGCGAATTTGCAACGGCAGCCTTTTTGGGGCTCTTTTTTACCCTCCTCCAACCCCTCCGCAGTGTTTCCAATAAAGATGCTTCCTCAGAGTGTCCTCACAAGCTCCGGACTTATTACCAAACCTCTCTAACAAGCCGTTTGAAAACTCAGCTCTTTTGTGTCCGTTTGGGAAAGCGCCGGCGTCTTTAGTTAAAGTGAGGCACAATAAACAGGCGGAATTGATCGGTTAGAGGCCGTCTCGCGTGCGGGTAAATTGCTCGGAGCTCTCCGAAAGAAGCATTAAAGTGAAAAAAAAGAAGGTTTTGGTGTTTATTTTTTGGAGTGGGAAAGTGACAACTTTGTAAACAAAGATTGAGGACGGCGTAGAGAGGAGTGGTCGGTCATGCGCTTTGAGGCCCGACTGTTTGCACTGTTAATAGGTATTGCACAGCATACAGATACAGTTTTAATTACATACGAAAGCGCTTTTTACATAATTGCACAACGTGTGATCCTATATGCCGATTAATGCGCTGGGCAAACAAATGAGGACAAGCTGTGGTGTTGATAGCAGGCGGAGGGGGAGTGCGGAGGAGTGACCGCTTGATGTTAGCTTCAGTAAATAAAAAAGGTATTTGTGCAACTGTCGAGACAAAAAACAGCTTTTTGCAACAAGAAAGAAAACTTGGATGTACTCTAAAGCAGTCAGCGTACAGCTTGTATCGCAGACTATATATATATGTATATATATATATATGTATATATATATATATATAAATATATATATATATATATATAGTACACTTTGATGAGGTGGTGACTTGTCCAGGGTGTACGCCGCCTTCCGCCCCAATGCAACTGAGATAGGCTCCAGCACCCCCCGAAATGGGCAAGCAGTAGGAAATGGATGGATGGATTTACATAGTACATATTAAAACACATATATATATATATATATATATATATATATATATATATATATATATATATATATATATATATATATATATATATATATATATATATATATATATATATATATATATATATATATACACATATACATATACATATATATATATACATATACATATATATATGTATATGCATATACATATATATATATATATATATATACATATATATATATACATATACATATACATATATATATATATATATATATATATATATATATATATATATATATATATATATATATATATACATATACATACACACACATATATAGGGCTGTCAAAGGATGTTTGTAAGAACAGATTATTCACATTTTTAAAGTTGGATCAATCATGATTAATCACAGGTGGTCACTCACTCGCATAATTCCAATTGACTAAAATGAAAGCCAAATATTTGGACACAAATGTAATTTCATCATCAGAATGTCATTCAGGAACACTTTATTTATGTTTTACTCGAATGCACGTCATTCATTTGCTCAAAACTCTGTCAACGTTTAATCTAAAGACCTTGTCAATATCCATTGACCCACTAACTGACCATGCAACAATGCGTTCTGCCTTTCTGTAACCACCCGTGGTTAATTTTGATTAATCTGCTTGTATACATAATTAATGCTACCAATTTTTTTGTGATTAATCACATGATTTAACTCATTATTTTTGACAGCTCTAATACATACAGTACAACAACATAGCGTATTAAAGTAGGCCCATGTAGTTTTATATCACACCGGCGTGTGCACGCTGTCTTGTACATTATTAACAATACACTTAAATGCAGACAAAGCAGTATGTTTATTGCATGATAAAGTATTGTACTATTATAATGGACAAACAGTGCTGCAGTAGATATTGTTATCGCCTCTCAGGGTGATGATGCACCTCAGCAAACCACCATAATAAACATACTGTTAAATAGATTTTGCAATCAAAACTGAACTTAAGTAAAATGCAGCTCTTCCTTATAACACGGCCAACAACCTGTTCCTTTGATTATTGTGATGAATACATGCCAGTCCTCCCCCTGGATGGTATGGTAGGAGGGGACTTAATTTATGACTTTTATGTATATTCTATGCATTTAATGTATTTGTAAGCACTGCATACAGACACAAAAAACACCAAATACACGTTAAAACAGGGATGTCAAACATGCGGCTCACTGGTGTTCTTGGGATGCAACTCAGTATTCTTCTTCCTCCAAAAACGACGAGTTGAGTTTATACCAAAATGGATACATGGATGATACAGCAGAGAATTGCGAGACTGTCATGTGGTCAGATGAAACCAAAATAGAACTTTTTGGTATAAACTCAACTCGTTGTGTTTGGAGAAAAAAGAATACTGAGTTGCATCCCAAGAACACCACACCTACTGTGAAGCATGGGGGTGGAAACATCATACTTTGGGGCTGTTTTTCTGCTAAGGGGACAGGACGATTGATCCGTGTTAAGGAAAGAATGAAGGGGGCCATGTATCGTGAGATTTTGAGCCACAACCTCCTTCTATCAGTGAGAGCTATGAATGGTTGACCAAATACTTATTTTCCACCATAATTTACAAATAAATTATTTAAAATTCCTACAATGTGAATTCCTGGATTTTTTTTTTACATTCTGTCTCTCACAGTTGAAGTGTACCTATGATGAAAATTACAGACCTCTGTCATCATTTGAAGTGGGAGAACTTGCACAATCGGTGGCTGACTATATACTTTTTTGCCCCACTGTAACTGATCCAGACACGGCAAGTGTGAAGGTACACTTATTAGCGTCACATGTACAAAAAAAATGAAAATAATTGTGTGCCGGTGACATCATTGGGATGGGCTGACAGCAATGACGAGCAAAACGGGGGACGGATACTTGATGCCTGGCGTCCGCGGGAGACATCTCCGGCAGAGTTTAGCAGTCCTTGCAGGGTTTCTGCCTTTTCACTGACGCTGATTGAAACGAGGCACGGGGAGGAGAAGGCAATTTTCTGGGAGTAAGGCGACAGTGCAGTCCTGAGAGGATGCGAATGTCCGCCACCGCGGTGACTGCATAAGTGTCACTCCTGTGTCCATTGGTATGCTCGCGCCGACCAGCTTCTCGACTTGAAACCCGGACCGATGCCGCCGAAAGGAATGCTGACCATTTTAGGCTATTTAACCCCTTGGAACGTTTAACAAATGCATATTTAGACCAAATTTATGATTTCATTTACAATTTTCCCCCGGTTGGCTGCTCGGAAACAATTCACCTGGAAAGTCCACAGAGTTTTTCCGCCACAGTGCGCAAATAGGATTGTGGATGATTGATCACACCGCTTATGGCTCCGGAGTACTGCCCTTGTTTTTTTTTTTTTTAGCATACAGTAGCTGCATGGGAGCAGGCGCGCACTGAGCTCATGTACATGTGCCCTTGCAGTCAGGGCTGGCCCAAGGCTTTTTGTGGCCCTAAACAAGATTTAATATGTGACCCCGTATGGGTCTTTAATAATACTTGTGCAACACCCTAGGGCAGTGGTTCTCAAATGGGGGGACGCGTACCCCTGGGGGTACTTGAAGGTATGCCAAGGGGTACGTGAGATTTTTTTTTTAAATATTCTAAAAATAGCAACAATTAAAAAATCATTTATAAATATATTTATTGAATAATAATTCAACAAAATATGAATGCAAGTTCATAAACTGTGAAAAGAAATGCAACAATGCAATATTTAGTGTTGACAGCTAGATTTTCTGTGGACATGTTCCATAAATATTGATGTTAAAGATTATTTTTTTTGTGAAGAAATGTTTAGAATTAAGTTAAAAAATCCAGATGGATCTCTGTTACAATCCCCAAAGAGGGCACTTTAAGTTGATGAATATTTCTACGTGTAGAAATCTTTATTTATAATTGAATCACTTGTTTATTTTTTAACAAGTTTTTAGTCATTTTTATTTATTTTTTTCCAAATAGTTCAAGAAAGACCACTACAAATTAGCAATATTTTGCAGTTATACAATTTAATAAATCAGAAACTGATGACGTAGTGCTGTGTTACATTTCTTTATCTCTTTTTTCAACCAAAAAAATGCTTTGTTTTGATTAAAGGGTTCTTGAATTAAAAAGGGGGTACATCACTGAAAAAAGGTTGAGAACCACAGCCCTATGGGACATAGGGCTGACTTCGGCTGACTTCGGCCTACTGAGTATTGCAATGCAGTCGTCCCTCGCCGCATCACGTTTGTAAAGACATGTTACTTCATGTCTAGCATGCTTTCCTAAGGTCAAAACTATAGTAGGAAACTTGTAAACAGCTATTTTGTATGCTCTATCTATTAAAATACTCAATTAATAATGTTTTCTTCGTACTTTCAATTAACACGGGTTTATTGCCGGGGTGTCAAACGTACAACCTGAGGGCCGGCTCAGGCCCGCGAACAGGTTTTATCCGGCCTTTGGCATGAGTTTGCCAAGTATAAAAATTAACCTGAAATGTTTTGAATGAAATAAACTGCTGTTCTAAATATGTCCACTGGATGTCACAATAGCAATTCTTTGTATCTTTTTAGATGATGCTAAATATGTACAAAATAAACAACATGATGTTAGTGCGCCGGTCAAGGAACATTATCAAACTACATAAATAACATATTGTAATTTGATTTTGTTTTATTTGTTTATCTTGATCGAAAATTAATATCAATGAGTTGTCTGATGACCATTATCACATAATTTATTCAGAAAATATAAATAACGACGAATAAAGATGGAATACTATTAACCACAACATGTAAGTGTAAAAGAAAACTCTAATAACATTATGATTTGTACATTTTCAAAATGTGCATGTTCTATTTTTAAATAAAAATTATAATCTGAAATTGTCTTTATTTTTAAATTATCGTGCCGTGATTTTACCCACTTTGGAGTAAATTTTTCTTTATGTGGCCCCCGATCTAAAATGAGTTCGACACCCCTGGTTTATTGAAATACTCTTGGAGCCTAAGTGTGAGTATAGGAGACACAACCAAAAAAAATTCAGTTCAATTACAATAGGAAGGGGATTCATAAGACCCCATTTGCTGCGGTATACCCGACACATGAAACGTGATGAACTTCAGCTGCAAGATGGCAGCAGAGTGTTAGAACGTGTTTTGTGGCGATTCCAACTGTAACCGCAGCGTCAGTTGCGCTTTCCATCATTTTCAGCAGACTGCATTGATAAACGATGAACGGCCCAACTTCCTCTCAAGGTCCACCCAGAAATGGGGCCATATGAATCCTTTCCTCACTTAAGTTTATAATTAGATATTAAAAAATACTGTTATGTAAATATTAGGGCTGTGACTCTTTGGGTGTCGCTGTGTGTGGATTCGATTCAATATCGATTCTTGGGGTCGCGATTCCATTATATATCGATTTTTTCGATTCAACGCGATTCTCAATTCAAAGACGATATTTTTCCGATTCAAAACGATTCTGTATTCATTCAATAAATAGGATTTCAGCAGGATCTACCCCAGTCTGCTGACATGCAAGCAGAGTAGTAGATTTAAAAAAAAAAGCTTTTATAATTGTAAAGGACAATGTTTTATTAACTGATTGCAATCATGTGAATTAGTTTTAACTATTAAACAAACCAAAAATATGGCTTATTTTATCTTTGTGAAAACATTGGACACAGTGTAAGCCACTGTGACACTATTATTGTTTTTTATTTTTATAAATGTCTAATGATAATGTCAATGAGAAATTTTTAATGACTGCTATTTTGAAATTATAACTAATATTGATTCTGTTGTTGATAATATTCATTTTTGTTTCACTACTTTTGGTTTGTACTGTGTTGTGTTTGTGTCTCCTCAATTGCTCGGTTTGTTGCAGTTCTGAGTGTTGCTGGGTCAGGTTTGCTTTTGGAATTGGATTGCATTGTTATGGTATTGCTGCGTATTGGTTTGTTGGATTGATAAAAAAAAAAATATATAATAAAAAAATATATATTTTTAAAAAAATGATAATCAATTCTGAATCGCACAACGTGAGAATCGCGATTCGTATTTAAATCGATTTTTTCCCGCACCCCTAGTAAATATGTGCATCTACTATAAATAATCACATATGAACAATAAACAAAAAGAAAAAAATTGACAACTCAAATTTAGTTCAATCTAATGTGTTCGCAATATTTCCAACCGCATCAGTAAAGCCAATGCAAAACTGCTGTGCCGCATTGGCATTAATTGAAGAAGTAAACCAAACACAGCAAACGGGCCAAAACTCTAAGAAAACAAATGTATTTTAGACAATATACCTTGAGGGAAAGTGTTAGTCTCTAATATAAACTTAAATATGAGGGTCATTTTAGAAATATCATTGTAGATATATCCCAATGATGTGGGACATATTTACACATTAAAAGGGATGTTAAATTAGCAATTATCTCAATGGGCTTTTCAATGTATACGGTGCAATGATGCTAAACCCAACTAAAAACTACAACAAAGGACACATTTACTCATCACTGAATAGAACTTGATCGAAAACAAAATATATAATTGTATTTTGAGGTCTAACAGTCCATCAAAGTAAAACAAGTAAACACTTGATCAGTTACGGAAGTGACGTGGCCCCCGCTAGTAGTTGTGGACCTAAACAGACCCTCTGTGTTTATGCCAGGGGTCATCGGTTTTAGACGCGATCATGTCCTAAAATAAAATATACTTTTAAAGGGAGAGAGCCGAGCAGAGAGACGACACTTTCTATGTACAAAACCCAAAACCAGTGTACATTGTAAATAAAAACAGAATGATTTGCAAATCCTGTTCAGCTTACATTCAATTGAAAAAAAACCGCAAAGACAAGATATCTAACGGTCGAATTGGAAAACGTTATTTGTTGCAAATAATAGCTCATTTGGAATGTGATGCCCGCAACATGCTTCAAAAAAAGCTGTCACAAGTGGCAAAAAAGACTGAGAAAGTTGAGGAATGCTCATCAAACACTTATTTGGAACATCCCACAGGTGAACAGGCTAATTGGGAAGAGGTGGGTGCCATGATTGGGTATAAAAGCAGCTTCCATGAAATGCTTAGTCATTCACAAACAAGGATGGGGCGAGGGTCACCACTTTGTGAACAAATGCGTAAGCAAATTGTCCAACAGTTAAAGAACAACATTTCTCAACGCGCTATTGCAAGGAATTTAGGGATTTCACCATATATGGTCTGTAATATCATTAAAAGGTTCAGAGAATCTGGAGAAAACACTGCACGTAGGTGATGATACTATGGACCTTCGATTCCTCAGGCGATGCTGCATCAAAAAGCGACATCAGTGTGTAAAGAATATCACCACATGGGATCAGGAACATTTCAGAAAACCACTATCAGTAACTACAATTGGTCGCTACATCTGTAACTGCAAGTTAAAACTCTACTATGCAAATCGAAAGTCATTTATCAACAACACCCAGAAATTCTGCCGGCTTCGCTGGGCCCAAGCTCATCTAAGATGCTCTAATGCAAAGCGAAAAAGTGTTCTGGGGTCTGACAAGTCCACATTTCAAATAGTTTTCGGAAACTATGGACGCCGTGTCTTCTGGAACAAAGAGGAAAAGAACCATCCGGATTGTTGTAGGCGCACAGTTCAAAAGCCAGCATTTGTGATGGTATGGGAGTGTATTAGTGCCCAAGGCATGGGTAACTTACACATCTGTGAAGGCACCACTAATGCTGAAAGGTAGATACAAGATTTCGAGCAACATATGTTGCCATGTTGTCATGGACGCCCCTGCTTATTTCAGCAAGACAATGCTAAGCCACGCGTTCCAACAGCGTGGCTTCATAGTAAAAGAGTGCGGGTACTAGACTGGCCTGCCTGTAGTCCAGACCTGTCTCCCGTTGAAAATGTGTGGCGCATTATAAAGCCTAAAATACCACAACGGAGACCTTGGACCTTTAAACAACTTAAGCTGTACATCAAGCAACAATGGGAATGAATTGCACTTGAAAAGCTTCAAAAATCGGTCTTCTCAGTTGCCAAGCGTTTACTGAGTGTTGTTAAAAGGAAAGGCCAGTTAATGTTAAGTTAATGATTATTTGCAAAAAAAAAAAAAAAGTTTCTCAGTTCGAACATTGAATTTCTTGTCTCTGTGTTGCGATCTGCTGCTCAGATCTACACTATTTATTTTTCTATTTTGTATATTTCTCCGACTCCTTATTTCCTGTTTGCTTTGTCACCATGGTCACTCATCAGTTCAACTGCTGCTCACGCCACGCACACCTGCTACAGATAATCACCGTCACTTTATAAGCCGTCCTCTTTTGTTTGTTCAGGCTGGGTTCATAATTTGCTTTTCACGCAACAAGTTACGCCTGCACTCTACATCGTATGTATATTCTCGCTAGCTTTTCACGCTCAGCCATTTGTTTATTCCAGCTCTCATGCGGTATGTTTTGTTTTTCTCTTTAATGTGTCTATGTGCCAGTTTAGTTCTCATTTTTTGTATATCCTAGCTTTTATGCTAGCGTCCTTTGTTTGTTTTATTCTACTAGCTCTAGCATTTTTGTTATCTAGCTCTTTTTGTTATTTAAATAAATTCTGTATATCTTACCTTTTGCTGTGTTCACTTGACGCATCCTTGAGGGAATCGAACCCGGCATCACAATGCCGAACCGGCGTAACACTTTGCAGTCTATTCAATTGAATATGAGTTGAAAATAATTTGCAAATCATTGTATTCTGATTTTATTTACAAAACGTGCCAAATTCACTGGTTTTGGGTTTTGCATTCTTTGTCATTGGTCCGTGTTACCATTTCAGTTCCAGTGAACCACACCGCACCAGAATTCACTTACAAGCACATACAGACCTATATTGTTTTCTGTGCACTCGTTTGGTGCTGCACAGGGTTCGGGTGATCACGTTTACATTTAAAACAGAAGATACGGATGAAGCGCATTGTTGGAAAATGTACGTACACTTTCCCTGCATTGAAGCGTACCTGCAGGCAAAGACAGCAGAAAGCATGCAGGCCTGAAAAATACTTGAGGGAAAATGCTTTGATAGTGCTGCCTCTCTGCTCTCCTCTAAAAGTAGACTTCAAAAGCGTTACATGACATCTAAACTGGCAGAAATAGCAGAAAATGTTCTTAAGCAAAGTACTCAATACAGTTTGGAATATTTGAGTTACGTCACAGCAGCTGTCCAATCAAGCCCTTGTGTCCTTAACTGCTCGGCATTTTGGCTCCTGGACAAAACACAAATGTACACGCTCAACCTGAACCTGTGTGAATCCCATTTGGTTTTGATACGTTTGAACAATTTCCCTTGTGGATCATTAAAATGTGTCTAAGTCTAAGTATGTACTGCATTTTTTTGTCCAACTCTTATAGTTTTTAAAGGGGAACATTATCACCAGACCTATGTAAGCGTCAATATATACCTTAATGGTGCAGAAAAAAGACCATATATTTTTTAAAACGATTTCCGAACGCTAAACGGGGGAATTTTGGCGAATTAAACGCCTCTCTGTTTCTCGCTCTTTTTGTGATGACGTCAGAACGTGACGTCTCCGAGGTAATACAGCCGCCATTTTCATTTTCAACACATTACAAACACCAGGTCTTAGCTCTGTTATTTTCCGTTTTTTCGACTATTTTTTGGAACTTTGGAGACATCATGCCTCGTCGGTGTGTTTTCGGAGGGTGTAAAAACACTAACAGGGAGGGATTCAAGTTGCAACACTGGCCCGAAGATGCGAAAGTGTCTGCTGCCAGAGCCCCATTGAATGTGCCAGAGTGTCTCCACATTTTACAGGCTAAGGCAGACATGGCACAGAGATGTATGGATAACCTGCAGATGCATTTGCAACGATAAAGTCAACTAATTCACAAAGGTGAGTTTTGTTGATGTTGACTTATGTGCTAATCAGACATGTTTGGTTGCGGCGTGACTGCCAGCTAATCGATAGTAACATGCTACGCTAATCGACGCTAACATACTATTTACCGGCGGTGCTAAGGCAGACATGGCACAGAGATGGATGGATAACCTGCAGATGCATTTGCAACTATAAAGTCAACAAATTCACAAAGGTGAGTTTTGTTGATGTTGACTGCCAGCTAATCGATGCTAACATGCTACGCTAATCGATGCTAACATGCTATTTACCGGCGGTGCTAAAGCAGACATGGCACAGAGATGTATGGATAACCTGCAGATGCATTTGCAACTATATTAAGTTTCCTTCCACCCACATTTAATGCGAAAAAAACACTTACCAATCGAAGGATTTAAGTGGCTCCAGTGTCACAAGATGCGAAAGTCCTGATCGTTTGGTCCGCACCTTTTACCGGCGATGCTAACGCAGCTATTCGGCCATGCTATGGCTATGAATAGCGTCAATAGCTATTCTCTCAATAGCTTCAGTTTCTTCTTCAATACTTTCATACTCCAACCCTCCGTTTCAATAAATTTGTAATCTGTTGAATCGCTTAAGCCGCTGAAATTTGAGTCTGAATCCGAGCTAATGTCGCTATATCTTGCTGTTGTAGTCGCCGTTATTTGTTTACATTGGCAGCACTGTATGACGTCACAGGGAAATGGATCGTCGCATCGCAAATAGCAAAAATCAAGAACTTTAAAGCTTTTTTTAGGGATATTCGGGGACCGGTAAATTTTTGAAAAAAATTTCCAAAAATACAACAAGCCACTGGGAACTGATTTTTATTGTTTTTAACCCTTTTGAAATTGTGATAATGTTCCCCTTTAAGTTATTACCGTTTCAATATTAATAACCAGCATTCACGCCATGTCATAATCTCCCCAAAGGTGTTCCATGTGTTTGTGCGGCAAACATCTTTGGCTTAACTATTATAGCTTTTAAGTTATTAACGTATTATGATTTTATGTCAATACTAATCATAACTAAACCCCAACTAAGTTAAAATCTCCCCAATTTGTGCTGCAAAATTTTTGGTGTAATTATTATAGTTTTGTTAACGCTTTATGATTTACCTGTGTTAAGTTGGTCTAACTGTTATAGCTTTTAAGTTATTAACGTTTATGGATTTATGTTATTAATGTGGAACTAACATATTATTAATAACTATACTTAACCTTGTCCAAACATGTTCCATTTGTTTGTGCTGCAAAATGTTTGGTGTAATTATTAATAATTATTACTATTTTGTTATTACTATGTAAATAGTGTGTTACTAATCACACTTAAATCCCAAATAAGTCAACATCTCCCAAAAATTGTCCCATTTGTTTGGGCTGCAAACGTTTTGGTAAAATTATTATAGCTTTTAAGTTTTTAACATATTATGACGTTGTTTTTAATATGAAAAAAATATGTGTTACTAATCATACCTAAATCCCATCCATCCATCCATTTTCTAAATAAGTCAAAATCCCCCAAAACTTGTCCAATTTGTTTCTGCTCCAAAATTGTTGGTCCAATGATTATAACTTTTAAGTTATTAACGTATTATAACTGTTATTACTGTGTAAATAACGTTTTACTAATCACACCTAAATCCCAAACAAGTCCAAATCTCCCAAAACTTGTCCCATTGGTTTCTGCTGCAAAATTGTTGGTCTAATTATTATAGTTATTAACGTATAATGACTTTATGTCTACTGTGTAAATAACGTGTTACTAATCACACTTAAATCTCAAATAAGTCAAAATCTCTCAAAACTCGTCCAATTTTTTTCTGCTGCAAAATTTTGGGTAAAAATTTTACAGCTTTTAAGTAATTAACATATTATGATTTTGTTATTAATGTGTAAATAAAGTGTTACTAATCACACCTAAATCCAAAATAGGTCAACATCTCCTAAAACCTACCCCATTTGTTTCTGCTGCAATTTTTTTGGTCTAATTATTATGGCTTTTAAGTTAATAATGTATTATGACTTTGTTATTACTGTGTAAATAGCATGTTACTAATCAAATCTAAATCACGAATAAGTCAAAATCTCCCAAAACGTGTCCCATTTGTTTGTGCTGCAAAATTTTTCGTTCATTTATTATAGTTTTGTTAACGTGATTCACCTGTGTGAAGTTGGTCTCACTGTTATAGCTTTTAAGTTATTAACGTTTGTGGTTTTATGTTCCACTAGAAGTCATTTTACAATAGTTAAAATTCATTTTTACCATAACTCAGTTATGCGTCATCTCTTCAAGTCTGAGTTTCAAGAGGATGCAACGCAAATGGCCGCCTGCCGCCCACACATCATATCCATTATGCAGCGTTCCTCGTTTATTGACACATTTTAGGGTAAGTTGATGGAACATGTTTTAATCGCAGGAGCAAGTACAATTAAGCAGTTTTAGGATGTGAGGAAGTGTTTATGAGTAAGCAGCCTGTCGTTAAGGAGGACAAAGATAAATCATTTGTCAATGAAGCACTGCTGTAAGTCACGCCTCGTTTGCTACAAAATGTTTTATTTGCAGTTGAAAAAAGTGCTGCTGCTGTTGTCAGATTCTTCTTTTTGCTAGGCAGAACTTCATGAGAAGACAAGTGTCTCTTTATATGCAACCAATCAAAAAGATTTGCAAATCAAAATGAATATTTCAAACAAAAAAAGTTTAGGTTGCAAACAATGTTTTAGTTTCAAATCGATTTTTTTGTTTAAAAATATGTATATGTGTTGTTTTTATATTTTCAATGTAGAATAATTTGGGTGTAGATCATTTTATTGTATTTTATTTTATTTTTTCCAAAAGGTTTTGATTGCACAATCAAAACTATTCTTTATTTATTTTTATATATTTTCAAATAAAAAAGTTTACATGCAAATTCGTGTTTTGGTTGCAAATGATCTTTTTTAATCTGCAGAAAAATGATTTGGTTGCAAATATTTTTTCTTAAGTGGCAAATTGATTTAATGTTGAAAATATGTTTAAAAAAATATATTTTCAAACCTTTTTTTTTTTTTTTTTTCACAAGCAAATTCTATTTTTGGTTCTAATGGGGATTTTTGGTAGCAGGTCTTTTTTTTATAATTTCAAACCAAAAAGTTGAGGTTGGTCAGTCTTTGAGGAGGGTGTGGCCAATGCATAAGCATGATGCTGACTACTTCCTCAACATAATTGGGAGGCATATAAATTAATAATTAAATATCTATCTATCTATCCATCTATATACATATATGTATATATATATATATTAGAGATGCGCAGTTTGCGGTCTCATCCGCAGAGTCCGCGGATAAACCGCGGGTCGGGTGGGTGATATGACGAAAAAATAGATTTTAAATAGGGTGGCGGTTGAACCATTCGGAAATATTTAATGTACATTTTTCAGGGATCGGCAACCTTCATCACTCAAAAAGCCGTTTTGACCCTTTTCCCGGAGTAAAAAAGACGATGGGAGACGCAAACATACTCATAAATATTTGCTGGCGGTCTCCAGACTATAAGGATGAGGGCGTGCTATGAAGCCTTTGACTTTAATGCCTTCTACATCATGTACAAACGGCTTGCCAGTACAGTAAAATGTTGTATGTGGCTTCTGGAGATACACGCACATGACTGCAAGGCATACTGGGTGACACAGAGTACACTGATGGTTGTGATATAAACAAATTTAACAATCTTACTAATATGCGCCACACTGTGGAGCCACACCAAATAAAAATGACAAACACATTTCTGGAGAACATCCTCACTGTAACACAACATAAACGCAAAACAACAAATCCCCAGAATCCTTTGCATCCATGAGTATTCCTGACTATATTATACACCCCACTAGCGGGGTGGCGGGTGGTTGTGTATTTGAAACAATGTTGGTTCGGGTGGATGGCGGGTGGATGACGACTTTAGTGATGCGGTTGCGGATGATATAATTGCCTAGCCGCGCATCTCTAATATATATATATATATATATATATATATATATATATATATATATATAATTATTGTTTTTAATTTTCAAATCAATTTCTTTTGTTTGCAAGTTTTTGTTTTGTTTTTGGTTGCCACTCTATTTTTTGTTTGGTTACAAAAAAAGACAATTATTTTCATAGAACTTAAGGGCCACAGAATAATTTGTCTTTCGAAGCGTGATTAAAAAACCACAAAGTACAAGTTGTGTATGATCACATGACGATAAACATGAACGAATTGTGTCAGGTTAATGAGATCGTGCATTAGCATAGTTATTGGATCACTACTCTGTATTAAATACATAAATAACATAAATCAACATTTGGCCACTTTGCCAAAGGATTTTATTAATTGACAGTATAGTATAGAGGCATACCAACATTAAACAATAAGCTTGTTAAAAAGGAACAATATTGAATTGATTAGTTACAATGTTTACTTGTAATTACCAATATTTGTAATTTATGACATTTTAGGATTTAATATATATTTTTTATATATTATTTTGTGTAAATTCCAGCTATTTGAAGACATTTTGGAATTAAAAAAAAAAGCCTTTTTTTACACAATACTTTCCAATCGTGAAATAAATGGATATTGAACATATACAAACAGGAAATCAATAATTAAAAATGCTATCATGTAGTCATAAACATCATTAAATAATTTAAAGGTAATAAAATATATGAATTGATTATGGATTAAATATTTTATGTCAAAATATATGCACTATATTGCCAAAAGTATTTGGCTACTCATCCAAGTGATCAGAATCAGGTGTCCTAATCACTTGGCCCGGCCACAGGTGTATAAAATCTAACACTTAGGCATGGAGACTGTTTCTACAAATACTTGTGAAAGAATGGGCCGCTCTCAGGAGCTCAGTGATTTCCAACGTGGAACTGTCATAGGACGCCACTTGTGCAACACATCCATTCGTGAAATTTCCTTACTACTAAATATTCTAAAGTCGACTGTCGATTTTATCATAAGAACATGGATGAGTTTGGGAACAACAGCAACTCAGCCACCAAGTGGTAGGCCACGTAAACTGATAGAAAGGAGTCAGCAGATGCTGAAGCACATAGTGCAAAGAGGTTGCTGACTTTCTGCACCTTCAGTTCCTACAGAGCTCCAAACTTCATGTGAGCTTCCAATTGTCCCACGTACAGTACGCAGAGAGCTTCATGGAATGGGTTTCCATGGCCGAGCAGCTGCATCTAAGTCATACATCACCAAGTCCAATGCAAAGCATCCGATGCAGTGGTGGAAAGCACGTCGCCACTGGACTCGAGAGCAGTGGGCACGTGTTCTCTGGAGTGATGAATCACGCTTTTACATCTGATGGACGAGTCTGGTTTGGAGGTTGCCAGGCAATGGTAAAATTGAGTGTGAAATTTGGTGAAGTAGGAATTATGATGCAAGTTTTTTTTTTCAGGAGTTAGGTTTGGCCCCTTATTTCCAGTGAAAGGAACTTTGACTGTTCCAGAACACCAAAACATTTTTTTCGATTCCATGCTCCCAACCTTGTGGGAACAATTTGGAGCGGGCCTGTTCACTAGTGCACAAAGTAAGGTCCATAAAGACATGGATGACAGAGTCTGGTGTGGATGAACTTGACTGGCCTGCACAGAGTCCTGACCTGAAACCGATTGAACAGCTTTGGGATGAATTACAATGGAGACTGAAAGCCAGAGCCTTCTCGACCATCAGTGTGTGACCTTACCAATGCACTTTTGTAAGAATGGTGGAAAATTCCTGTAAACACACTCCACAACCTTGTGGACAGCCTTCCCAGGAGAGTTGAAGCTGTAATAGCTGCAAAAGGTGGACCGACATCATATTGAACCCTATGGGTTAGGAATGAGATGGCACTTCAAATTCATATGTGAGTCAAGGCAAGTGGCCAAATACTTTTCGCAATATGGTGTATTTAGGATGCAATTTTATTTGTCAAAAAACATTTAGGATTTGAATCATATTCGACATTTAACATGTTTTAGCTGCTAGTTGCAGCATTAGTAGTGCACTCCACTTAGTCATTACGTGACTCATCAACTAACAATGAATGCACAAGTCTAATAATGACATCCCTCGCCTTTTTGAATTAAAAATAAAAGTACAAACGGAGCACAAATAGACAGCTTTGCCAGGGAGCGCTCGTCTTCTCGTCTGCGGGGAATCTGTGACACATATGTGAAGATACAGTAGCACTGTAAGAAAAAAGCCCAAAAAAGAATTCCTTGAATGTAGCATACAGTCCTACAACAAAGGCGTTTGAAATCCGACACACAAGGGAAACGACTTAGTGGTGCTGTCTCTGAGCTTTTCTGCCATTGTGTGTGTGCGTGTGTGTGTGTGTGTGTGTGTGTGCGTGTGTTGCAGTGTGCATACTCATGCATGTAACCTTAATGTAAGTTGGGATAGAAGGGCAGAGGAGGAATGTGCAAGAGGAGAAAGCATACGCTGCACATTTACAAGGTGCACTAAAAAAAACCCATGAAGAGACGCAAAACGTAGCTTGTGTGCTTTTAAGTTGAAATGTGTTTGAATTAAGGAGAGGGCGTCATTAGAGTTATGACGACTGACAAGTTCAAGCCACGGTTTTTTTTTTTTCCCCAGGAGGTTGGCTGGAATGTATGGAAATGAATACAAAATAAAGAAGGAAGGCTACAAAGCAGAGCAACATTGGCGACACACGTGGGGCCACAGTTGTAATGCACTTTTCCACCACTTGTGGCAGTAATAACTGAGTCTTGTGTAAAGAGAGTATAGCCAACTAAATAACAAGCGCCATGTTTGCTACCAAGGACATGCAGTGGCTGTTGAAGAGAGTCTTCCTGACGAAATAAACCAAAGTAATATGTCTAAATATAGTTCAAAACATACTCCTAGCCAGTAACGTGCTGTCAGGGGAGGCAAGTGAGGCAGTGCCTCACCTGCCACCAGGTGGCTTAACCATGAGATGTTCCAAAACAAAGTAATAAAATAAAATAAAATAAAATAAATTAAGTTTTAATATTTCTCTTTTGATGTATGCTTTCTATGTGATTTTGGTGTGTTTTATAACACGGTGCGCCTAATGTAAGGAATAATTTTAGTTTTGCTTGCCGACCTCAAAGCTATTTTATTTGATGAATGGTGCAATGATAAGTGTAACCAGTAGATGGCAGTCACACACAAGAGATACGTGTAGACTGCAATATGACTCAAGCAAACAACACCGGAACTCCGGAAAACCTCCGTGCGTCGGTTGAGGTGGGCGGTGTTGTGTGTGTGTGTGTGTGTGAGGGGGGGGGGGGGGGGGGGGTCCTGGGTGTATAATCAAGCCCGAAAGAGTCAGGATACATGGGATTCTGGGTATTTTTTCTGTCGTGTTTATGTTGTGTTATAGTGCGGATGTTCTCCTGAAATGTGTTTGTCATTATTGTTTGGTGTGGGTTCACAGTGTGGCCTATATTAGTAAGAGTGTTAAAGTTTTTTATATCACAACCCTCAGTGTGACCTGTATGGCTGTTGAACAAGTATGACTATGTTAGACACCCCGCGAGTACCAAACCCCCCCCCCCCCCCCCCTTCCCTGTGTGGTTGAGGTGGGCGGGGTTTGGTGCTCGCGGGGTGTATAACTTAGTCAGGAAGTGTCATGGATGCAAAGGATTCTGGGTATTTGTTGTGTTGCCTTTATGTTGTGTTATTGTGAGGATTTTCTCCCGAAATGTGTTTGTCATTCTTCTTTTGTGTGGGTTCACAATGTGGCGCATATTAGTAGGAGTGTTAAAGTTGTTTATATCACAACCTTCAATGTACTTTGTGTCACCCAGTATGCCTTGCAATCTCATACATGTGCCAATAGAAGCAGCGAAATGCATGTGTCCGGTCGGCACGCAAATAGCATTCCGTGAATGGCGAGCGTGATGACGTTCAAGAGGACGCAAATAGCATTCCGTGAGTGGCGGGCGCGATGACGTTCAAGAGGACGTTAAGAGTAATATCATCATGGCACGCCCTTAATATTGTAGTCCGAGTAAAAATTGGAGAACGTTGACTCCGAGTGATGTCCAGGAGAGGCATTGAATTACGGAATCTCCCCGCAACAATCTGGGGGGTCGGCGATTGTGCAGCTGAGCCGCATCAGAGTTGCCAAAGAGCCGCATGCGGCTCCGGAGCCGCGGGTTGCCGACCCCTGCTCTAGATGTAGCTCACGTACCATAAGTGGTACGCGTACCACAACTTGAGAATCACTCATCTAGGTAACATAGGAAGTGGAAAAACAGGACATGATATACGCCCTGCAGTTTTGAATCCCTATTCCAATGGGATGGACGGGGATTAGGTGAAGTGCAGAAGGCGGCGTGGAGAGATAGGTCAAGAGCACCCGATGGAGCAGATGGCGTGGAGGTGAGCCCTCAGCGGGTCGCATACTTGCTTCATGTAAACATGCTCGTCTACGTGATGCGTGTCACCTCAAATGGCCTGTTGACACCAACCAGGGTTTTCTTCAACACACGCGAAAACGCCGCTCATCTCCATTCTGGTTTTAGCCGCTTGTAGTGTGCCAGGACTGTGTTAATCCCGCCTCTTAGGTGTGGATCCACCTGTTTCGGTTGCCCCCCCCCCCCCCTTGTCCTCCTGCTCAGGTGGAATGAATTGCACCCTTCAAGAGCTCTGCACTGATAATACCAGAGATGATTCCTGGCCATGGCCTGCAGACACATGTTTTTATGGCTCTTGTCCGACACGTGTCCCGTATTGATTTTGACGCCGCCGCATGTCACACAAAAGCCTCACACACGTGTATTAATTGTGGAGTTGGACTTGACTCGCTCAGCAAAAATCACACTGTCCGTCACCGCAAATAGGTCCTGTCTAAAAAAAATATATCTGTTTCTCAGCTGTGGTCGATAGGGCCACAGCGGTACTCCGTTGTAATACACTTTTTCACCAATTGTGGCAGTAATGACAATATCAAACAAAGAGATGAAGTCTGACATAAGTTGCTTAAGCGCAAAAATTATGACTAAAGTCGTAAAGCGGTATTTTCATTTTACCTTAAATTTTACTGACAATTTAGTTAAGAAACATCCATCCATTTTCTACCGCTTGTCCCGTTCGGGGTCGCGGGGGTGCTGGAGCCTACCATAGCTGCATTCGGGTGGAAGGCGGTGTACACCCTGGATAAATCTCCACCTCATCACAGGGCCAACACAGATAGAGAGACAACATTCACACTCAAATTCACACACAAGGGCCAATTTAGTGTTGCCAATCAACCAGTGACGTGCAGTCAGGGGAAGCAGGTGAGGCGGGGCCTCACGTGCCATCATGAAAAGGAAAAAAAAATGTAAAAAGAAAAAAAAAATATATTGTTGTATGTATCCAGTGATTATACTATACAGGTATTTTCCATTTAACTTCACCAGTTTTAGATTATTTTAATTCAAAATCGCTGAATTTTCACATTTGCTTTTCAAATACTGAGAAGAGACGTGCGGTGAGTCACCAGCCAGTTGAGCC
Source organism: Nerophis ophidion (assembly GCF_033978795.1). NCBI lineage: Eukaryota > Metazoa > Chordata > Actinopteri > Syngnathiformes > Syngnathidae > Nerophis > Nerophis ophidion. The sequence continues at coordinate 17,032,241 of NC_084629.1, forward strand.
TCACCATGGATTGTGCAATGACTCGGCTAACTGCTGGCTGCTGTGCAGTGAGACCGTATTGCTATATGAATTATATTATTCATTTCCATAGTTTAGTTAGCTGAGGTATATAATGTACAGCATATTTTGTCAACAACTGTATGTGTGTAACGTATTTCTTGTGCTGAGTAATCAAAAAACGGCTGCGAAGACGCACTGGGTGAGGCTCGCGGTAATCCCGCCTCCTGGTGATAGAGGGCGCTAGTGATCCCAGAGATCATTCTTGCGACTACTCGACTGCAGAAGAAGTGACAACAAGCAGCAACAGTTAGCAGCGATCGTTTATTGTTTTCCTCTCGCCTGGCCTTTTTACATGGAGAATCACATATATAAAATAAAACAGTTACAGGAGGAATGTGCATGAGGAGAAAGCATACGCTGCACATTTACAAGGTGCACTAAAAAACAACCATGAAGAGACGCAAAACGTAGCTTGTGTGCTTTTAAGTTGAAATGTGTTTGAATTAATGAGAGGGCGTCATGAGAGTTATGACGACTGACAAGTTCAAGCCACGTTTTTTTTTTTTTCCCCAGGAGGTTGGCTGGAATGTATGGAAATGAATACAAAATAAAGAAGGGGAGGCTACAAAGCAGAGCAACATTGGCGACATACGTGGGGCCACAGTTGTAATGCACTTTTCCACCACTTGTGGCAGTAATAACTGAGTCTTGTGTAAAGAGAGTATAGCCAACTAAATAACAGGCGCCATGTTTGCTACCAAGGACATGCAGTGGCTGTTGAAGAGAGTCTTCCTGATGAAATAAACCAAAGTAATATGTCTAAATATAGTTCAAAACATACTCCTAGCCAGTGATGTGCTGTCAGGGGAGGCAAGTGAGGCAGTGCCTCACCTGCCACCAGGTGGCTTAACCATGAGATGTTCCAAAACAAAGTAATAAAATAAAATAAAATGAAATAAATCAAGTTTTAATATTTCTCTTTTGATGTATGCTATCTATGATTTTGGTGTGTTTTATAACACGGTGCGCCTAATGTAAGGAATCATTTTGGTAATAATTAAAGGAAGATCTCCATCGAGACAGAGACTTTCAAAACTGAAGAAATATAAGGAAGACTTTATAAACAAGTTATCGATGCTTTTGTTCAAAAGGAGCGGCGCATGAAATTCATTCATAAGTAAAAGTAAGACCATAATAACGTTTTTTTTTTTTTAAATGTGCTTTTTTGTGTGCTACTGTTTGTATGTGTCAAGTTAAAGTTAACTTAAAGTACCAATGATTGTCACACACACCATAGGTGTGGTGAAATTTGTCCTCTGCATTCGACCCATCCCCTTGTTCACCCTCCGGAAGGTGAGGGGAGCAGTGAGCAGCAGCAGCCAGGAATCCTTTTTGGTGATTTAACCCCCAATTCCAACCCTTGATGCTGAGTGCCAAGCAGGGAAGAATGATGGCATGAGCTTTTAAACATAACAATCAAATGGGGAATAAGATACTCTTTAGGGTTCATATGTTTTTAAATCTGACTGTGATGAAGTCAGTGCCTCACCGGCCATGAACCTCACCGCACGTCACTGCAATCAACATATCCCCAGGTGCATGTCTTTGGAGGTGGGAGGAAGCCAGAGTACCGGGAGGGAACCCACAAAGTCACGGGGAGAACATGCAAACTCCACACAGAAAGATCCCGAGCGCAGGATCAAACCCAGGACCTTCTTATTGTGAGGCAGACGCACTAACCCCTCTTCCACCATTCTGCCTCGTTAAGAAACATATACATTTTAATTATTTGTTATTAATTAAGTTTATTAATTAGAAAGCAATGTAATTGTATGTAAATCCCTTCTTATGCAGTATATTTAGTTAATACTGTCATGACTCGCTCAGCAGAAATAACACTGTCTGTCACCGCAAATAGGTCCTGTCTAAAAAAAATATGTTTCTCAGCAGTGGTCGAAATGGGCCGCAGTGATACGCTGTTGTAATACATGTTTTCACCACTTGTGGCAGTAATGACAATATCAAACAAAGAGAAGAAGTCTTGTGCTAAAATCAAAAAGAAGTTGCTTAAGTGAAAAAATTATGACTAAAACCGTAAAGCTGTGTCTTCATTTTACCTTAAATTGTACTGAGAATTTAGTTAAGAACCATAAACATTACAATTATTTATTATGTAGTTTATTAATTCTAGCTCTACGTAATTGTATGTGTCATGACTCGCTCAGCAGAAATAACACTGTCTGTCACCGCAAATAGGTCCTGTCTAAAAAAAATATGTTTCTCAGCAGTGGTCGAAATGGGCCGCAGTGGTACTCTGTTGTAATACACTTTTTCACCACTTATGGCAGTAATGAAAATTATCAAACAAAGAGAAGAAGTTTGGCGCTGAAGTCAAGGTAGAAGTTTCTTGAGATAAAAACTATGACTAAAGCCGAAAAGCTGTATTTTCATTTTACCTTTACTGAATAATTTCTTATTTAGTTTATTCATTCTAGTGCAATCCCATCTTATGCAGTATACTTAGTTAGTACTGTCATGACCTGTTATACGGGTCATGTCTTGATTTATGTTTAGTAGCTTTTTTCTGATGTTTATATAGGAAGTCCTGAAAATCACAGTACAGTGCTCCTGCCATGTCCTCTTAAGAACCAGCGTCTCGTTTGTGTCATGTGTGTGTGTGTGTGTGTGTGTGTGTGTGTGTGTGTGTGTGTGTGTGTGTGTGTGTGTAGGTTTCAAACTTAAGGCTCGGGAGCCACATCAATTTTTCTATTATGCTACATTTTTTGTGTACTTTTTACCCTTGGTTTTCGCCCTCTTTTTGTGCCCTTGTGTGAAATATCCTTTCCATCTTTTTTAACTGAGCTACTGTGTGGAACAATTTAACTTGCGGATCATTAAAGTTTGTCTAAGTCTACATGGCCCGCGGAAGCCTTGTAATGCCATTAATCAATGAAATACCTTCACTTTTCTTAGACAATGTATTTTTTCTATCCATTTTGACAGAAAAAATACAAGTAATTGCATATCTTTTAAACTTTAATCATTTCTAATAATGCAACAAAATATCATACATTCCAAAAAAAAGTTTTCTCAAATACCTAAATATCTGCTTGACTAATGATTTCAAAGCAAGTAATACATCATAGTGTACTCTGTAAAAAATACAGTAGATTTAGCGGTTATATTCTGGCGTCTGGGATGTAAATTTTTTTACTGTAAAATATACAGTAGTTTTTACAGCATTTTAGTATTTTTTTAAAACCATTACCATTGTTTTTTTTGGCGATAAAATTCTGGCCAGAAAAAAAAAAAAAGTGTGGTAATGGTTTTAAAAAAATACTAAAATGCTGTAAAAACTACTGTATATTTTACAGTAAAAAAATTTACATCCCAGACGCCAGAATATACATCAATTTACTCCATTAAAAAAAAGGACACAATTCTATGGTAAAAAAGAAAATGTTTGTCAGAATTTTACATTAAAAACAGTGCCTTTACAGTAATATCCTGTAAAAACACATTTTACAAAAAAAACCTTGCTACAGAGCTGCCAGTTTTTTTTAAGCAAGATCTACATATATTTAAAAATATAGATATAATTGTGTAATAATTCAATGATAATTCCACATTGGAATAAAAAATAAATACAAAAAATAATTATTAATCTAGTGTATTTATTCTAGCACAACATAACTGTATCAGACCTGTTATACGGGTCATGTCATGATTTATGTTTAGTAGCTTTTTTCCAATGTTAAAGGCCTACTGAAACCCACTTCTACCCACCACGCATTCTGATAGTTTATATATCAATGATGAAATATTAACATTGCAACACATGCCAATACGACCTTTTCAGTTTACTAAATTGCAATTTAAAATTTCCCGCGAAGTGTCGTGTTGAAAATGTCGCGGTATGATGACGCGTGAGTTTGACGTCACCGGTTGTAGCAGACATTATTTTCCAGCCCGATCCAAGCTATAAGTAGTCTGCTTCAATCGCATAATTACACAGTATTCTGGACATCTGTGTTGCTGAATCTTTTGCAATTTGTTCAATTAATAATGGAGAAGTCAAAGTAGAACAATGGAGGTGGGAAGCTTTTAGCCTTTAGCCACAAAAACACAGCCGGTGTTTCCTTGTTTAAAATTCCCGAAGATGAAGCTTTACTATGGATCAGAGCGGTTAAGCGAACATGGATCCCGACTTCATGTCAACCGGCAGGTTTCGGTGAGAAAATTGTGGTAATAAGTCGCCTCTTACCGGAGACTTCAGCGGAGCTTCCGTCCTGCTGCAGCTTCGTGACTTCCCTCAGAGACTCTGGCGTCAACACACCCGTGGCCACACCCCTACGACTTTCAGGTACTATTTAATCTCATTAAAACACTAGCAACACAATAGCAGATAAGGAATTTTCCAGAATTATCCTAGTAAATGTGTCTAAACACATCTGATTCGCTCCCACTGCAATCACTTTTTTTTTTTTTCCTAGTCTTTCACTCTAAATTTCTTCATCCACGAATCTTTCATCTTCGCTCACATTAATGGGGAAATTGTCGCTTTCTCGATTTGAATACCTCTAGCTGCTGCTGGCTATGATTGTAAACAATGTGAGGATGTGAGGAGCCCTACAACCCGTGATGTCACGCGCACATTGTCTGCTACTTCCGGCAAAGGCAAGGCTTTTTTATTAGCGACCAAAAGTTGGGAACTTTATCGTCGATGTTCTCTACTAAATCCTTTCAGCAAAAATATGGCAATATCGCAAAATGATCAAGTATGACACATAGAATGGACCTACTATCCCCGTTTAAATAAGAAAATCTCATTTCAGTAGGCCTTTAAAGTATTTTTCCAATCTCTACCCTCTTTCCTTTCATTTACTTTTGGTTGCCATGCACACAAATTGTTTGCACTTGCCTTCGGTTTGTTGATTAGTGTCCTCACCTATGTCTGCCCCTAATCACTCTGCTTTATATTCTGGCGTCTCCCAGCCTTTAGTTGCTGGGTCAATGTTTGCTCTACGCGACAGTTTCGTTTTCTTTTTTTCGCCACGCTCGACAGTTTTTTTCCATCATTTAAGACTTTCACGCTGTTCGCCCTCTACAAAGTTTTGGTTTATTCGCTCCACGCTATACTTGTTTCTGAGTTTTTGTATTTTTTTGCCCTGCCTGGAAGAATCAGAATAGATTCTTACATGCACGCTGCTCCCGCCGCTTTCCTGCTCGTCCTTCTGTATCCGCGAGGACACAACCGTCACAGCAATGTGACCCGAACGTGACAACTATTTTTGGTCAATATACTTCTACTCAGCCTGACCTAAGCCTAAGGTTCTTAATCTTTGTGATTAACACATGGTTTCATATCAAGGTTGTAAACTGCGAGTAGGTTGGATATAAATATTGAATATGATTAAAATCAAAAGTAAGCTTACTAATTTATTGTAAATATTTGAGAGAGACACTCTCAATTTGGGCCCTCAGGGTCAGAAAGGTTAAGAACCTTCAGAAGGGAACTGAACACCAGCATATTTGACAATCTTCTGGTGAAATCTCGGCTGGTAAATATAGCAAGATACCAAAAATAACCAACACATTGGATAGGGGATCTTGGAAATCCCACCGTCTTAGTTTCATTTCAGAGTGTGATTGATCCAATCAAAAATGTACGATCTCAGGCGGCCTCGTCTTGGCTCTCCTCAAACAAGCTTGCACCCCTCTTGCTTCCACCGATACCCTCATCAGGCTCGTAGTCCTCCGGCTCGGGTGTTTCCCCGCTCGTAAAAACCTCTTTATGCAGTCATTTACAGGGATGGGTACCTCTATTTTGAAATTGAACATATAGCAGTGCGCTGACAATGATAACCATTCTGTCCAGTCCTGTTTTCTAACTGGTCTGTGTCTCATTAGCAAGTACTATATAGTGTATTTGGTATGCAGTGACAATTCCAAGACGTGAGATGGCAGTAGTGTAAATACTATTTTCCATGAATTTGAATGTGCCAGTCTTGTCTTTTGTTGAATCCTACAAAGGTTTTATACTGCAGGTATTGCATTCATTAGCAACCAGCTGTTGGATTGTAATAAGTTCTTTCCATTGTCAAATTTGCAGGTGTTGAAATCGCCAAGTAAAATTGCCAAAGCTAACAACTAGCATGATTATGGTACATTCAATGTAGATTAGCATCAAGCTAGTGCAGTTTGAAAAGTCGAGCATTTTGTTTTGCATAGTTGCCGTTTTGCAATGGATAAGGTCAGTGATTTCTCCAGATTCTCTGAAACTTTTGATATTACAGACCGTAGATGGTAAAATCCTTGCGACAGCTCCTTGAGAAATGTTGTTCTTAAGCTGTTTGACAATTTGTTCACACATTTGTTCACAAAGTGGTGACCCTCGCTCCATCCTTGTTTGTGAATGACTGTGCATTTCATGGAAGCTGCTTTTATACCCAATCATGGCACCCACCTGTTCCCAATTAGTGTGTTCACCTGTGAAATGTTCCAAATAAGTGTTTGATGAGCATTCACATTGCATTATTCACCTGGTAGACTGCCCAGTGCTTGAGCCGGTCCAGGTATATGCAACTGAACGTAAAATATGGTTTATGTTTTTAAATGTCTAAACAACCTCGCGCCAACATATAACCCCAACCTCCTTCAGCCTTACTGCCCCACCCGATCCCTAAGATCAGCCAATCAGCTGCTACTGACGGTCCCTGAAACAAGGCTGAAGCTTAGAGGTGACAGAGCTTTCGCCGCTGCTGCTCCCAAGCTCTGGAACGACCTACCTCTAAGTGTTAGACAAGCCTCCTCTCTTCCTGTTTTTAAATCTCTCTTAAAAACATACTTTTATTCCTTGGCTTTTAACACTAAGTGATATCCATCCTGCAATGGTGCCCCATTATACACCTGCTGTGGACCTGTTTTTATGTTTTATTTTTTTATTTTTTATCATGTTCTGTTTGTGTTGTGTTGTTTGCTCGGTCCTCGTATTATCTTTTAACCTGCCCATTGTACAGCAATTTGGCTACTCCTGTGGTAAATTTTAAATGTGCTTTATAAATAAAGTTGATTTGATTTGATAGATGTGAACCGACGGTATTTGGCCTGTGTGTAAAAATGTACCGATTTCGGTACCCATGCCTATTTATGTAACTTCCCCCCAACTCCTTCCGAGGAATAAATATTTTAGTTTCATGGTAAACTAATATTTCGATAAACAAATATTATATAAGAGTTAGCATGCACAAATATTGCGGGGAAACTCATATTCTTCCTTTCAAGTGCATTATATTTGTAAATATTTGGGTATCATATTCCTTCAGTGTTCAACCGTGCAGACGACATTTTGGTTTGGAACATCGGGGTTACGTTTAAAAAGCTGGCCAATAAAGTTCTTACTTCATGCATATTATGTTTTTGTTTTTTACTGCACGGCCGTGACAATAACTCAGATTCAACACATTCAGAATGCAGAGAGAAGCTAAGAAAAATGCAAAGTTGACTGCCCGGGTTCCATTTGTGCGAGTGACAAACGAGGTGAAAAGGTAACTGCTGTTGCTTTTTTGGCGAGCTAAAAAAAAAAAAATCCAACAGCACAAGGGGCCTTTAGACGAGGATATTACTGAGGCCAGTGCAAGTAAGAGTGAAGAATACTAATAATATCCTGCGACAGGTGAAAATATATATATCAGGGGGTTGCCTTGGCAACCAGCATTAAACGTCCTCAGGAAGGGACTCAAGATACTTTACCTTCATCAAGGAGAGGACGTTTACATAACCGTGGGCAGTTTCATATGTACTTTATATGTATCAGTGCCGTTTGTTTGCTGCAACAATCAAAATAAACCTACATTTTAGGTTTTTTCCCAATTCTAAATCAGATAATACACATATTGAAAATTGTTGAACTATTTTTGTTTACAAGGTTGTTATGGCAAATATGACTGAAGTCATGTCTACACTACGTTGTTTAAACCCTTAAACAAATAATTATTTAGCCTAAGCCCCGTTTCAGCCACACTAAACCAGCATTTAAGGTCCCCCTCCTCGGACAAATGTTTACACAGGTAAGTCAGCCGTGTAATTCTTAAATCTCCGCCTTTTAGCTTTGTGTGGACTCATTGGTCGTTTACAAAGTGAGTTCGGAAAGGAAGAGATGCCAGAAAGAACACGCCCATGCAGGAAGTGACATCAGAAAGAACGTGCCACAGCCAGCTTCATAATAAAGCGGCTTCGTAACTCAGAACTAACCACTGGAAATGTGAAGGCGAGTCATCCAGACATGCCCGTGTTTCTCATTATTCTACATGTACAGACGCTTGTGGAAATAACACATGAATACCTTAAGAGAAAGCAGTTGCAGCTATTTGGGATACAACACTTCTCAGACGGCAAGAGAACTTTCCAATGTCCGGTCGCGTAAGCTGGGATGCTACTTAGTGAAAAACTTTGTCCATTCATCCAAAGAGTGTCATCGAGAATGTGAGGTCTCGTGGATGTGATCAAAAAGGTAGCGTGTGCTTTATATTACCTGGCCGTCGAGGAAAGACAACGGAAAACAGCGAATGCTTTCGGACTGGCAAAGTAGAATGTATCAGTTTTTGTCCGCCATGTATTCGCGGACTCAACGTCTTGGTCCAGAGTATATGAAGTCACCAAAAACAAATAGATCCCTCGATTGATTGTTGTAAAATGTTCTTTATCACACTGTTTACATGTCTAATAAAAGATTTGAATAGTTTATGATGTCTCAGGTGTGATTCACTACAATGGGGCCCCAAAGCACACTGGATTCCAGTTAATTGAAATACCATAACATTGGATATTGTTCAGATAAGTTAAATTTAAGAACTTGCACACAAAGCAACACTGGAGGTTACAATGACGTGCGCATTTTCCTCGCAAGCATATTAGGTCGCTTTGCACCGGCGGACAGAGGGGGGCAGGGGTCAAGGGTGACATTGTTGTGTGTGGATAAGGTTAGGTGTAATTTACCCTGGACAACATTATCCGGCTTAGTTTAAACGGGGCCTCATTTGAGAAACAGGACATAAAGTAACAGCATTGAGTTTTTAGCGTACAGTTATTTAAAAACTTAAGATGTAGCCGCATTTGTGCTAACGGTATGTTGAATGACACTAAGTGTCAACAAAATAGTGTTTTGAAAATAAACAGTGTACACATGAAAAACATAAATATAATATAAAAATAATGTAAGTAACAGGACTGGGCTGAGTTTTCACAGACAAGAGTTGAAATATCATCAAACATACAGAAAAAAAATATATGAATTAACTTACTTTTGACTTTCCCATAGCTTGCAAAGGATCTGTGTTAATGTGTTGGGAGGGGGGAGGGGTTGGGGGGTGTGGGGGTCGCACTAGTGGCTCCCTGGAGCATTTTTTAAAAAAAGGATTGAAAATGGAAAAAGATGGGGGACATTTTTTTGTTTTTTTTTTGTTTTAGTATGGTTTTTGTTTGAGGACAAACATGACACAAACTTTCCAAATTCTTAGAAAGCCCACTTTTTAATGTGTTTAAAGGCCTACTGAAATTAGATTTTCTTATTTAAACGGGGATATCAGGCCCATTCTGTGTGTCATACTTGATCATTTCACGATATTGCCATATTTTTGCTGAAATGATTTAGTAGAGAACATCCACGATAAATTTCGCAACTTTTAATAGAAAAGCCCTGCCTTTACCGGAAGTCGCAGACGATGACGTCACATGTTGATGACTCTTTACATCCTCACATTGTTTTTAATGGGAGCCTCCAACAGCAAGAGCTATTCGGACCGAGAAAATTACAATTTCCCCATTAATTTGAGCGAGGATGAAAGATTTGAATTTGAGGATATTGATAGCGACTGACTAGAAATAAAAATAAAAAATCAAGTTAAAAAAAAAAACGCGATTGCATTGGGACGGATTCAGATGTTTTTAGACACATTTACTAGGATAATTCTGGGAAATCCATTATCTTTCTATTGTGTTGCTAGTGTTTTAGTGAGTTTAATAGTACCTGATAGTCGTAGGGTTTGTCCACGGGTGTTTTGAGGCCAGTGTCTGATGGAAGTCAATGGCAGCTGTATGGACGGCACAAGCTCAGCTGATCTCCGCTAAGTGGCGATTTTTACCACAATTTTCTCACAGAAAACTGCTGGTTGACAAGTGGTCGGGATCCATGTTCGCTTGACCGCTCTGATCCATAGGAAAGCTTCACCTCCGGGAATTTTAAACATGCAATCACCGTGCGTTTGTGTGGCTAAAGGCTAAAGCTTCCAAACTCCATCTTTCTACTTTGACTTCTCCATTATTAATTGAAAAAATTGCAAAAGATTCAGCAACACAGATGTCCAAAATACTGTGTAATTATGCGGTTAAAGCAGACGACTTTTAGCTGTGTGTGTGCGCGGCGCTAATATTTCCTTACAGTCCGTGACGTCACGCGTACATCGTCATCATTCCGTGACGTTTTCAACAAGAAACTCTCGGGAAATTTAAAATTGCAATTTAGTAAACTAAAAAGGCCGTATTGGCATGTGTTGCAATGTTAATATTTCATCATTGATATATAAACTATCTGGTCGGTAGTAATGGGTTTCAGTAGGCCTTTAATATGAGTATTTGATGAACATAGTTTTGTCCTATTAATTTTGGCGGTTCTTGAACTCCCCTTAATGTGGAGTGTGACATAACAGTTTGTTTCCATGTAAAATATTCCACTCCTTCTTTGTCTCGTTTTGTGCACCAAACGTTTCATGCTGTGCGTGAATGCACAAAAGTGCGCTTTGTTGATGCTATTGACTTGTTCGAGTGCTAATCAGGCATATTAGACTGGCTGTATGTACATAATTGCATCATTATCCCTCATTTGTATGCATTTTTGAGCTCATTTAATTTCCTTGCTTTTATCCTCTTTGTATAAATTGTGTGCCATGTTGTTCCAGACCACAGCAAACGTTACCCTTGTAATAAATGTATTAAAAGAAGACAGCCTGCCGTTTCCTTTAACTTGGACACACACATTTATACCTTTGGCCATTAAAAGCCAGTAATTTCCAGGAGTTATCTCACCTTCTAAGTAGCCTCTGATTTGCTGATGGTTTCTAATGTTGTAAAAGTGTGTAGAATAAATATTAAATTCAAACATTTCTGTCTTAGATTTGCTTCAGCCTGCGACACAGTCATTTTGATAGTAGGCTACAATAGCTAATATAGATACTTACATAATTTGTTGCCTTCATTTTAAGACTTACATACGGCTTTTCATCTTTTTTGGCTCAAGACGGATACATTTTTTGTATTTTTGGTCCAATATGGCTCTTTCAACGTTTTGGGTTGCCGACTCCCATGTTAGGGTAACAAGACTGAGTGAAAACCCAGGGATAGGACTAAAGTAAAGTAAGGAAAATAAAGTGTTGTTTGGATGAGTTAAAATGTAAAATTATACCTTATTTTTCAGACTATAAGTCGCAGTTTTTTTCATAGTTTGCGACTTATACTCAGGAGCGACTTATGTGTGAAATTATTAACATATTACCGTAAAATATCAAATAATATTATTCAGCTCATTCACGTAAGAGACGAGACGTATAAGATTTCGTGGGATTTAGCGATTAGGAGTGACAGATTGTTTGGTAAACGTATAGCATGTTCTATATTTTATAGTTATTTGACTGACTCTTACCATAATATGTTACGTTAACATACCAGACACCTTCTCAGTTGGTTATTTATGCGTCATATAACGTAAACTTATTCAGCCTGTTGTTCACTATTCTTTATTTATTTTAAATTGACTTTCAAATGTCTATTCTTGGTGTTGGGTTCTATCAAATAAATTTCCCCAAAAAATGCGACTTATACTCCAGTGCGACTTATATGTGTTTTTTTCCTTCTTTATTATGCATTTTCGGCAGGTGCGATTTATACTCCGGAGCGATTTATAATCCGAAAATTACGGTACATATTTGTGAAGGATTAAAATTAATACGTTTCATCGTAAAGTCAAATTTTAGCTCCGCTATTGTACGGTATGCTAGTTTTTATTTTATCTATTTATTTATTTACTTATTTTATTTTTTTATTTTATTTATTTATTTTTTTTTTTTACAATTGTTTTTAACATGGCTGGGCAGCACTTTGGAAACGTTATTGTTGTTTAAATGTGCTATATAAATAAAGTGGATTGGATTGTATTGTATTTATTCCCTAGTATTTAAGGTAGTTTGGATTGGTCTTTAAAAATGTGTTTATTAACTATGCAATCTCATCAGTTTGTGCAGCCCTTTGAGACACTCGTGATTAGGGGCTATATAAGTAAACTTTAAACGGTTGATTGATTAGTGTGCAGGACAATTTGCTTGGTACATTTTTTTTTATATATTTAACTTTATCGCAGATTTCTACATTGTACTTCCTGGGGACACAAAGGGCACTGATTCAGTGGCATGGCCCATTAAGATGCCATTAATACCAATGCAAGAAGTGTCAGAGTCTCTTACTTTGGAATATTCCATTTGTAGCAAATCAAGTGCATTTCCTTGAGGAAATGAAGATATTGGAAGCGCGTTTGTTCAGCTCCACACTCATGGAACTCTTGAACGGTATTAGAATAGCCTGCTCCTCATTGTTTTCTATGCATTCCTTCTCTTTTTCTACTTCACTGAAATAAACATCACTGCATTCTCATCAGCCAAACCTTAAGTTGCTACCTGAGTTAAATCTAAATTACACCACTGCCCCGTGGAAAAAAAGAAGATGCCGAGTGCTAATTAACACTTAAGCTGCTCTGAGGGAAAAGTGCATAATTATTTGGTTTGCTGCGGGCGGGAATTGCTTCTGCTGACAAACAATTCTCTGCCCTGCATTGTTTTTCTTCGCTTGTTCCAGTGTTGGAATGTTGATTGCTGGAGATGTTTTACACGCCCGCCATGATTCTTTTCCCTCCAAGGACGGAGCATTAAATAAACCCAGGCTAGGGAGGAGGTAGACCAGTGTGTGATTCTCATTTAACTGACAGATTAGCTCTCCTGGCATCCACAAGGATGCAGGGGTGTTATATGAAGGAGGCGGACTGCCGCTCCCTCAGCCGTGCAAAGCACCTAAAACGGAATTGAAACTGGAAAGACTGGTATCCACTCGCCCACTCTACAGCGCATAGCAGCACTACTCAACCGGCCCAAAGCAGGCACGCAAAGAACATGAAACCAGTCCACAAGTTCAGCTTCCAACTTGGAAAAGAACAATGTCTTGCAGCAGGTTCCTAAGTACAGTCAAACGTTTTGGTCATATAGAGCAGTGGTTCTCAAATGGGGGTACTTGAAAATATGCCAAGGGGTACGTGAGATTTTAAAAAAATATTCAAAAAATAGCAACAATTCAAAAATCCTTTATAAATATATTTAGTAAATAATACATCAACAAAATATGAATGCAAGTTCATAAACTGTGAAAAGAAATGCAACAATGCAATATTCAGTGTTGACAGCTAGATTTTTTGTGGACATGTTCCATAAATATTGATGTTAAAGGGGAACATTATCACCAGACCTACGTAAGCGTCAATATATACCTTGATGTTGCAGAAAAAAGACCATATGTTTTTTTAACCGATTTCCGAATTCTAAAAGGGTGAATTTGGCGATTTAAACGCCTTTAAATTGATAGCCTGTAGGAGCGATGATGTCACGTTCGTCACATCGTGAAGCGGATCCGCTATTTTCTCAATCTCATTACACGCACCAAGTCAAATCAGCTGTGTTATTTTCCGTTTTTTCGACTGTTTTCCGGTACCTTGGAGACGACATGCCTTTTCGGTGTGTTGTCGGAGGGTGTAACAACACGAACAGAGACGGATTCAAGTTACACCAGTGGTCAAAAGATGCGGAAGTCCCTCGTTTGTTCCGCACACTTTATCGACGACAACTATGCTACGACAGAGATTGCAATAATGTGTGGATATCCTGCGACACTCAAAGCAGATGCATTTCCAACGTGCACGAATGCACAAAGGTGAGTTTTGTTGATGTTATTGACTTATGTGGAGTGTGCTAATCAGACATATTTGGTCACGGCATGACTGCAAGCTAATCGATGCTAACATGCTATTTAGGCTAGCTGTATGTACATATTGCATCGTTATGCCTCATTTGTAGCTATATTTGCATCCAGCCTTTCCCTCCACCTACATTTAATGCCAAACAAACACATACCAATCGTTGGTTAGAAGGCCATCGCCGAATTCATCTGCGCTTCCTCCCGTGCCGCTGTCTGTCGTGTCGGTTTCGCTTGTATAAGCTTCAGTTTCTTCTGTAATTTCGTTTTCGCTATCTGCCTCCACACTCCAACCATCCGTTTTGATACATGCGTAATTTGTTGAATCGCTCGCGCCGCTGAAATCTGAGTCTGAATCCGAGCTACTATGCCATACCTTTCTGTGCTATCCGCCAAGTTTGTTTCTGGTGGTTTCACGCAGTGACGTCACAGGACAATAGACGGGTGGATATAGCGATGGTGAAAATCAGACATTTTGAAGCCGTTTTTCGAGACGGGTAAAATTTTGAGAAAAACTTCGAAAAATAAAATAAGCCACTGGGAACTGAATTGTATTGGTTTTAACCCTTCAGAAATTGTGAAAAAATGTTTAGAATTAAGTTCATGAATCCAGATGGATCCCTATTACAATCCCCAAAGAGGGCACTTTAAGTTGATGATTACTTCTATGTGTAGAAATCTGTATTTATAAATGAATCACTTGTTTATTTTTCAACAACTTTTTAGTTATTTTTATATCTTTTTTTTCCAAATAGTTCAAGAAAGACTACTACAAATGAGCAATATTTCACACTGTTATACAATTTAATAAATCAGAAACTAATGATATAGTGTTGTATTTTACTTCTTTATCTCCTTTTTTCAACCAAAAATGCTTTGCTCTGACTAGAGGGTACTTGAATAAAAAAAAAATGTTCACAGGGGGTACATCACTGAAAAAAGGTTCAGAACAACTGATATAGAGAATCTATGACAAAACAAAGATCCTTTACCAACCACGCTTCAGTGTTTTAAAATATAAACTACAAAATGAATGCAGCTGAGATAGGCTCCAGCACCCCCCACGACACCAAAAAGGACAAGCGGTAGAAAATGGATGAAAGGAAAAGCACTGGTCAAAGATCCTCTATTTGACAGGAGTGCTCTGCTGTTTTTAGAAATCAATTGCACAAACAAGTCAAATATCATTTATGTAAGAAGAGTAGGGAATGTAGTGCAAAAATAATAATCATCCATCCATCGATCCATTTACTACCGCTTGTCCCTTTCGGGGTCGAGGGGGCGTGATGCGGAGCCTATCTCAGCTGCATTCGGGCGGAAGGCTGGGTGCACTCTGAACAAGTCGCCACCTCATCGCAGGGCCAACACGGATAGACAACATTCACACTCACATTCACACACTAGGGCCAATTTAGTGTCGCCAATCAACCTATCCCCAGGTGCAAGTCTTTGGAGGTCAAAGATCCTCTATTTTACAGGAGTGCTCTGCTGTTTTTAGAAATTTTCTGCACTAACAAGTTGTTTACATCATTTATGTAAGAAGAATAGGGAATGTAGTGCAAAAATGATAATCATCCATCCATCCATCCATTTCCTACCGCTTGTCCCATTCGGGATCGCGGGGGGTGCTGGAGCCTTTCTCAGCTGCATTCGGGCGGAAGGCGGGGAGCACCCTGGACAAGTCGCCACCTCATCACAGGGCCAACACAGATAGACAACATTCACACTCACATTCACACACTCGGGCCAATTTAGTGTTGCCAATCAACCTATCCCCAGGTGCATGTCTTTGGAGGTCAAAGATCCTCTATTTTACAGGAGTGCTCTGCTGTTTTTAGAAATTTATTGCACGAATAAGTCAAATATCATTTATGTGAGAAAAGTAGCGAAAATAGTGCAAAAATGACAATCAAAGATCCTCTATTTGACAGGAACACTCTGCTGTTTTAGTATAATCAACTGCAAACATGCTAGTCAAAGATCCTCTATTTGACAAGAGGAATCTGCTTTTTTTCAACAATCTAACGCACAAACAAGTCAAAGATCATCTTTGAGGAGTGAAAAATGTAATGCAAATATTAAATTGATCGAATCAAAGAGTTTTCGCGGTTGTAGTGCCAACATTATAATGAGAGATGCATTACTTGAAAGGAGTGTTTTGCTGTTAGTGATTTACTGCATAAACTCGTCAAAGATAATTTATGTGGGAGGAGTAAAGATTGTACTGCAGTGCATATTTTTATTTAAAATGTAACACTAAACTGTTCAGTTGTTTTCTTTTATTCTTAGATTTCTGCGTCTCATTTGCAAGTGCTGTACCGTACTGTATTCTGTACAGTAGTGGACTTTGCATGCAGTTGCAATTCCAAACATTAGATGGCAGTGCTGCGATGAGGTGGTGACTTGTCAAGGGTGTACCCCGCCTTCCGCCTGATTGTAGCTGAGATAGGCACCAGCGCCCCTCGTGACCCCAAAGGGAATAAGCGGTAGAAAATGGATGGATGGATAGATGGCAGTGGTGTATGGACTTGTCTGTGTTGCCTACAGCCAGAAAGTAGTTTTTGCTATTAGGTTGAGTGTGCCAGTATTTCTACAAAGTGTTTATACTAAAAGTATTGTACTTGTTACACAACCGCTGGTAACATGCACCTAAGTTGTAGTTTCCATTATCAAATTTGGTGATGTTGAAATCATCATGTCAAATTGCTAATGCTAACCGGTAGCATGGCGCAAGTTAGCATATTTTGAAACTGAACGTATTCTAAAGTTAAGTTAAAGTACCACTGATAGTCACACACACACTAGGCATGGTGAAATTACCCTCTGGATTCGACCCATCCCCTTGGTCCACCCCCTGGGAAGTGAGGGGAGCAGTGAGCAGCAGCGGTGGCACGCTCGGGAATCATTTGGGTGATTCAACCCCCAATTCCAACCCTTGATGTTGAGTGCCAATCAGGGAGGTAATGGGTCCCATTTTTATAGTCTTTGGCATCACTGGACCGGGGTTTGAACTCACAACCTACCGATCTCAGGGCGGACACTTTAACCATAAGGCCACTGAGCTGGTTATTCTTGCTCTGTTGGCATGGAAAATTTTAACACTACCAACGGGCACTCTTGACTGTTTGTTACCAGGCTAGTACAACCAAAAACATGTACCTAAATTGGTACTCTGTCTACACACTAGTGTTGTAACGATACCAATATTTTGGTACCGATACTAAACATCTTTTGGTACTTTTCCATACTTTTCTAAATAAAGGAGACCACAAAATATTGCAATATTGGCTTTATTTGAACAAAAAATCTTAGGGTACATTAAAAAATATGTGTCTTATTGCAGTTAAGTCCTTAAATAAAATAGTGAACATACTAGAGAACTTGTCTTTTAGTAGTAAGTAAACACACAAAAGCTCCTAATTTAGCTGCTGACGTTTGTAGTAACATATTTTGTCATTTTCCATTCTATTATTTAGTCAACATTATTAAGGACAAGTGATATGAAAATCTACTTGTTCATTTCATGTTAATATCTGCTTACTTTTTCTTTTCACATGTTCTATCTACACTTCTGTTAAATGTATGAATCACTTATTCTTCTGTTGTTTGATACTCTACATTAGTTTTGGATGATACCACACATTTACGTTATTGATTTGATACCAAGTAGTTACAGGATCATACATTGGTCATATTCAAAGTCCTCATGTGTCCAGGAACGTATCTCCTGAGTTTATAAACATATTGTATATCTAAAAAACACAAAAGATGTGATGCCAAATAATATCCATGTAACCATACAAGTATCAACTAGAAACGTGCCTGTACTTGGTATCATTACAGTCAGGTGTAGATACACAAATGACGTTTATTACATTTTGATGCCGGTGAGCTACGGTGTGTAGTGAAACATGCTTAGCTATTCTTGCAGGGATGATATTTGTAGGAAACTTATTTAATTTGTCGCCACGGAAACCAGGATTAGTGATTTAGAAGTATGGACGTTAGCCGCTAGCTAGATAGCCATGTCTTAAAACACCTCTTTCTGAGGGCGTTTCAGTGATATAACGTCACCTTTATCTTTAGTTTTTGAGCCAAAATGCGTCCGTTCTCCCTTTTCTGTCCACACACTGTGTCTGTTTGTCAGTCCGCCATGATTTTGAGCTGCCGAACATGCTCCTCTGCTCGTAACACCAGCAATGACTCGACGCGACAACGATAATTGGTACTGTTCAAAAGGATTCATTAGTATCGTAGTACCATACGAATACCGATATACCGTACAACCCTAGTATGTACACACTGGCATAAAAATACTTGAACAAAACTAGAGTAATTGTGCATTCAGCCTTAACTTTAAAGGCCTACTGAAACCCACTACTACCCACCACGCAGTCTGGTAGTTTATATATCAATGATGAAATACTAACATTGCAACACATGCCAATACGGCCAGTTTAGTTTACAGAATTGCAATTTTAAATTTCCCACGAGGTATCCTGTTGAAAACGTCGCGGAATGATGACGCTCAAGTTGACGCGTGCTTGTGATGTTATTGGCTGGAGCGGACATGTTCTCCCAGCACCACACACGGCTAAAAGTCGTCTCTTTTCATCACATACTTACACAGTATTTTGGACATCCGTGTTGCTGAATCTTTTGCAATTTTTTCAATTGATAATGGAGACGTCAAATAAGAATGCTGTTGGTCGGAAGCGGTGTATTGCGGCTGCCTTTAGCACAGAAAAACAGCCGGTGTTTCTTTGGTTGTTGTGAAGCTTTAACACAGAGCGGTCAAACGAAAATGTTTCTCTACGTCAACCAGCAAGTTTTTGGATGGGAAAATTGTGATATTAAGTCGGCTCTTACCGGAGACTTCAGTGGATTATGGGACCTCATCCTGCAGCTCAAAAATGCAGCTGTGATCTTGGCTCCTCGGCTTCTCTCAGAGACACTGGCGTTCACCGCAGCCATCCGACTTTCAGGTATGACTTTATAATCTCACTAAAATACTATTAACACAATAAGAAGATAAGGGATTTTCCAGAATTATCCTAGTAAATGTGTCTAATTACATCTGAAACGCTCCCACTGCCGCCGCCTGGAGCCGTCACCTTTTCTTCTTTTTTTTTTGTGCTTCACTCTAACTTTCCTCATCCACGAATCATTCATCCTCGCTCAAATTAATGGGGAAATCGGTGCTTTCTCGGTCCGAATAGCTCTTGCTGCTGGAGGCTATGATTATAAACAATGTGAGGATGTGAGGAGCCCTACAACCAGTGCACATCGTCTGCTACTTCCGATAAAGGCAAATTTTATCGTCGATGTTCTCTACTAAATCCTTTCAGCAAAAATATGGCAATATCGAAAAATGATCAAGTATGACACATAGAATGGACCTGCTATCCCCGTTTGAATAAGAAAATCTCATTTCAGTTGGCGTTTAATAAGCGACAAGTCGCTTTTGATCATCACGATGTTACGGCGACCGATACTTGACGAGACCCCAGAAGGGCGAACACCGACACGCTCGATGTCCGTGCATGAACCAACGCGCTACAACGTATGCTCTGGTTAAAGAGCGGCAATCAGCACGACCGAAGCGCTGATCCAAAGCGCCTCTGAGCGGCGGCGACTCAAACGAAGCCAGTCTCTTCACACGCTGCCAAGCTGATCGTGTGTTTGTTTCCCCCCCTTTTTGCTCCCAAAGCCAAGCGATGCTCTTCTCTCCCAGCCTTCCAAAGACAGATGGAGATCATTAGCTCCTCGCTCGCCGTCTCCCTCGACGCGCTCTCCAATCTGTCACATCTAAACCACACCGCAGGCGCCGTTTCTCCCCCCACCTTTTCTCCCCCTTCCCGTCTCTTCGCCGCCATCCCTCAAACGTCCCGCGCTCGGTGGCCCGCTCCGTCCACGCCGCGCGGATTTATATCGCGCGGCACAATCATGCAACTTCAAGCGCTCCTTCATCACTCCTGTCTGAGGCAGTTATGGCGGTCACTTCCTCAGGAGGAGGAATTGATGAGAAACCATCTTTCTGTGAACATGAGGGCCCTGCACAGGTTGATGCATGGATACCAATATTTTTTGCTGTATGGTAGCACAGTGGGTCGGGGCTTAGTTTTTGCCTCGTCCCTCACTTAAAGTGTTAGTGAAGAACCTGATAAGTCCGAACCGAGATGATACACTATAATCTGCTCACGGATGCTCCCTGGTGGTTGTTTGAGCACACTGCAGTTAAGTCCAAATCCCACTGATAGTCTCACACACACTAGGTGTGGTGAAATTGGTCTTCTGCATTTTTTGACCCATCCCCATGTTCACCCCCTGGGAGGTGGGGGGAGCAGTGATCAGCAGCGTGCACCCCGCTCAGGAATCATATTGTTGATTTAACCCCCCAATTCCAACCCTTGAGTGGCAAGCAGGCAGGTAATGGGTCTCATTTTTTTATAGTCTTTGGTATGACTCGGCCCGGGGTTTGAACTCAAGACCTACCGATCTCAGGGCAACAGAGTGCTACATCATAATGCGTTATTTGGCAGTCACAAAAATACACATGGACGGAGTAATTTATTATGCAAAATGTTCGGCCGTACAAAAATCAGGGAAGACTTTTGCCACACATTTTTGTCACAAACTGAATCATACAAAATCCGGGTGTACGAAAACAGAGCTACCACTGTGCCATCATTTGGGGCAATCAAAATTATTACGAAATCTAGCTAACTTTAAAAAAAAAGCGAAAATGTTTCTCTACGTCAACCAGCAAGTTTTGGATTGGAAAATTGTGATATTAAGTCGGCTCTTACCGGAGACTTCAGGGGATTATGCGACCTCAGGCAGCTGTGATCATGGCTCCTCGGCTTCTCTCAGAGACACTGGCGTTCACCACAGCCATCAGACTTTCAGGTATGACTTTATAATCTCACTAAAATACGATTAACACAATAAGCAGATAAGGGATTATCCAGAATTATCCTAGTAAATGTGTCTAATTACATCTGAAACGCTCACACTGCCGCCGCCTGGAGCCGTTGCCTTTTGTTCTTCTCTTTTTTTTTTTTTAGTGCCTCACTCTAACTTTCCTCATCCACAAATCTTTCATCCCCGTTCATATTAATGGGGAACTCGTCGCTTTCTCGGTCCGAATAGCTCTTGCTGCTGGAAGTTATGATTTAAAACAATGTGAGGATGTGAGGAGCCCTACAACCAGTGACGTCATGCGCACATCGTCTGATACCTCCGTTAAATCTAGCTAACTTTCAAAAAAAGTGAAGATTTTCCATAATATTTTGGCCTCAGTCTGGACCCCCTCTCCAGGGCCCAGGCTTAGACGGATTTATTTTATTTTATTTTATTCTAATCTTCTATTTTTTTCCCCCATTTCCCCCCGCTTGTTTACCTGTATCACACCTTTTTTTGTAAGGGGCGCCGGATGCCGGCAGACCCGTCAGCGATCCTGTTCTGTCTCCCTGCAATGTTTGTCTGATCTTCAATGGGATT
The DNA here is from genome assembly GCF_033978795.1 of Nerophis ophidion. Classification (NCBI taxonomy): domain Eukaryota; kingdom Metazoa; phylum Chordata; class Actinopteri; order Syngnathiformes; family Syngnathidae; genus Nerophis; species Nerophis ophidion. Next base: position 17,053,808 of record NC_084629.1, read on the forward strand.
GTGCTGAAAATTTACATTTTCCTGAAGGAACTCTCCTGAATGAATAAATAAAGTACTATCTAATCTAATCTAATCTAATGTAATCTAATCTAATCTAATACGGCGTGGCGCAGTTGAGATAGTGACTGTGGGTTCCTGGTTCAATCCCCACTTTCTACCGTCCTAGTCACGTCTGTTGTGTCCTTGAGCAAGACACTTCACCCTTGCTCCTGATGTGTCCTGGTTGGCGCCTTGTATGGCAGCTCCCGCCATCAGTGTGTGGATGTGTGTGTGAAAGGGTGAATGTGGAAATAGTGTCAAAACGCTTTGAGTATCTTAAAAAGGTAGAAAATAACCCATTTACCATTTACCTGCACCTCTCTCTGTGTTGCCCAGGCTATTATTTTCCTAAAAAATTCACCACCATGTTTAACCCCATTTATGGGCTCGATTTGACATTTCTCACACAGGTCAATGAGCTCCACAAAAACACCGGTAATTTTAGGATAAAAAATGCCACGAAAGGTTGTACACATTTGTGAAAAATTTGAGCAAGATTGGCCGACAAACATTGAATATTTGTCTAATGATTACTAAACTTTTTTCACATGCATGTGAACACCTCTTCCAAACAATCTCGATCACAACCTGTAGGGGGCGCCACAAATGTAATTTGTAGGTGTTGATGTAAGCAAAATGTTTTACTTCTGAACCGTTCGACAAAAGGCTGGAACAGTGTAGACACATGCACCCCCAATATGCTGCCTGTGTTGTTTTTTTCCTTACAGATACACCACCTGCTGGCGCCATAAAAATCTCCTAAGTTGCCTTCCCCGTGTCATTTGCAGCCAGGTGACAACGTTAGGATACCCCATGTTACGACTTTGATTTAGGCCGTAGGATCATCCCTGCTATAGCTAATGTAATTAATAAAGCCGTGGACAATGACTTGTGATTTATTGAATTACGGCTGGAAAAATACGTGTCTTTCCCTGACTTACATGTAGACAAACACTTGAGTGTCACTGACTCACAATTTGACAAAGACTTGTGTTTAACTGAGTCACTAGTCAACCGAGAATCATGTTTCACTGACTCACGGGTTGACAAAGACTCATGTTTCACTGACTCACAGGTGAAAAAAAGTTTACGTTTCACTGACTTGTGGGGTGACTGACAAAAACTTGGGTTCCACTGACTCATGGGTTGACAAAGACTTGTGTTTCACTGACTACGGTTGACTGGCACTCGTGTTTCACAGTCTCAGGAGTTGACAAAGACTCGTGTTTTACTAACTAACTGGTGAACAAAGACTCATGTTTCACTGACTCACAAGTGGACATGTTTGTGTTTCACTGATTCACGGGTTGAAAAAGACTCGTGTTTAACTGACTCACTAGTCAACAAAGTCTCTCATGTCTCACTGACTCACGGGTTGACAAAGACTGATGTCTCATTGACTCACTTTTACAGGTGAAAAAAGGCTTACGTTGCACTGACTTGTGGGGAAAAGATTCATATTTCACTGACTCACTTGTGGACATATTTGTTTTTTACTGACTCAGGGTTAAATAAATAAATGATAAATGGGTTGTATTTATATAGCGCTTTTCTACCTTCAAGGTACTCAAAGAGCTTTGACACTACTTCCACATTTACCCATTCACACACACATTCACACACTGATGGAGGGAGCTGCCATGCAAGGCGCCAACCAGCACCCATCAGGAGCAAGGGTGAAGTGTCTTGCTAAGGACACAACGGATGTGACGAGGTTGGTACTAGGTGGGATTTGAACCAGGGACCCTCGGGTTGCGCACGGCCACTCTACCACTGCGCCACGCCGTCCCTTTTGACAAACAGTTGTGGTTCACTGACTACGGTTGACTGGCACTAGTGTTTCACGGACTCAGGAGTTGACAAATACTCATGTTTTACCTACTTACGCGTTGAGAAAGACTCATGTTTCACTGACTCACGAGTGAACAAAGACTCATGTTTCACTGACTCACGAGCGAACGACGACTTATATTTCACTGATTCACCAAATGAACAAAGACTCATGTTTCACTGACTCACGGGTGAACAAAGACTCATGTTTCACTAACTCACAAGTGGACAAACACTTGACTTTCACTGACTCAAGCATTGACAAACACTCATGTTTCACTGACTCACGGGAGAAGAAGGAATCATGTTTCACTGACTCACAGGTGAACAAAGACTTGAGTTTCAATGACTTGCGCGTTGACAAAGACACATGTTTCACTGACTCACGGGGGAACAAAGACTCATGTTTCACTGACTCACAGATGAACAAAGACTCATGTTTCACTGACTCACAAGTGGACATGTTTGTGTTTCACTGATTCACGGGTTGACAAAGACTCATGTTTAACTGACTCCCGGGTTGACAAAGACTAATTTTTCACTGACTCAAAGGTGAAAAAAGGCTTACGTTTCACTGACTTGTGGGGTGACTGACAAAAACTTGTGTTCCACTGACTCATGGGTTGACAAAGACTTGTGTTTCACTGACTACGGTTGAGTGGCACTCGTGTTTCACAGTCTCAGGAATTCGACAAAGACTCATGTTTTACTAACTAACTGGTGAACAAAGACTCATGTTTCACTGACTCACAAGTAGACATGTTTGTGTTTCTCTGATTCACGGGTTGACAAAGACTCATGTTTCACTGTCTCAAGAGTGGACATGTTTGTGTTTCACTGATTCACGGGTTGACAAAGACTCGTGTTTAACTGACTGATGGGTTGACAAAGACTCATGTTTCACTGACTCACAGGTGAAAAAAAGTTTACGTTTCACTGACTCATGGGGTGACATTGACAAAAACTTGTGTTTCACTGACTCACGGGTTGACAAAGACTTGTGTTTCACTAACTACGGTTGACTGGCACTCGTGTTTCACAGTCTCGGGAGTTGACAAAGACTCATGTTTTACTAACTAACTGGTGAACAAAGACTCATGTTTCACTGACTCACAAGTGGACATGTTTGTGTTTCTCTGATTCACGGGTTGACAAAGACTCATGTTTCACTGACTCACAGGTGAAAAAAGGTTTACGTTTCACTGACTCGTGGTGTGACATTGACAACAACTTGTGTTTCACTGACTCACGGGTTGACAAAGACTTGCGTTTAACTGACTACTGTTGACTGGCACTCGTGTTTCACAGTCTCAGGAGTTGACAGACTCATGTTTTCCTAACTAACTGGTGAACCAAGACATGTTTCACTGACTCACAAGTGGACATGGTTGTGTTTCACTGATTCATGGGTTGACAAAGACTCGTGTTTAACTGACTTATGGGTTGACAATGACTCATGTTTCACTGACTCACAAGTGGACAAACACTTGAGTTTAACTGACTTGCGCGTTGACAAAGACACATGTTTTTACTGACTCACGGGTGAACAAGGACTCATGTTTCACCGACTCACAGATGAATAAATACTCATGTTTCACTGAATTACGGGTTGACGAATACTTGTGTTCCACTGACTCACGGTTTGACAAAGACTTGAGTTTTACTGAGTCACAAGTTGACAAAGACTTGTTTTTAACTGACTCACTGGTCGACAAAAACTCGTGTTTCACTGACTCACGGGTTGACAAAGACTCATGTTTTACTGACTCATGGGTGAACAAAAACTCATGTTTCACTGATTCACAAGTGTACAAACACTTGAGTTTCACTGACTCACACGTTGACAAAGACTCATTTTTCACTGTTTCACAGGTGAACAAAGACTCATGTTTCACTGAAGCACGGGTTGACATTGACAAAGACTTGAGTTTTACTGACTCATGAGTTGACAAAGACTTGTTTTTAACTGACTCACTGGTTGACAAAAACTCGTGTTTCACTGACTCACGGGTTGACAAAGACTCATGTTTTACTGACTCATGGGTGAACAAAAACTCATGTTTCACTGATTCACAAGTGTACAAACACTTGAGTTTCACTGACTCACACGTTGACAAAGACTCATTTTTCACTGTTTCACAGGTGAACAAAGACTCATGTTTCACTGAAGCACGGGTTGACATTGACAAAGACTTGAGTTTTACTGACTCATGAGTTGACAAAGACTTGTTTTTAACTGGCTCACTAGTTGACTTTTTTTCAAACTTATCAGGATTGTTGTTCAGTGTCACATATAACTGGGGTCAAAGATAATAATTACCTCTGCCAAGGCGGTCATGTACTTTTAATCTTTCTAGCAAAAAAAGAAAAAAATACATACAGTACATAACAAAATCGATCCATTTCGTCTTTGACATAACTGTAGCATAACCTTTTTATTTTTTTCAAGCTTGTGCGTCTCTTAAGTCTTCTTGCACCTCACACATTGAAAACCGACGAAACCTTACATTTTAGCGCAGATTCCAAACATTTTCCCCGATTTTAATGATTCCCGTGACGATTTCTTTGTTGCACGGCCAGCCTTTCTCGCATCATCCAAAACATGTCTTTACTGTATTTGGCTGCCGCGTTCACGAGGTGCCAAAGTGTTTTGTATTTCCGCCATATGAGGGCCACTGAGGACTCGCTCAGGAGAAAAAGTGATGGATCTTGTCCAGATGGTCTGCAAAGCTCGGGCACAAACAACAGGAGTCCTGTTAGCACTGCTCAACACTGCAAACAGGCACATAACTGTTACCGGGTGCGAACAATAAGCCCTGTCAGTGTTCATTATTTTAGTCGTCACTCCTTATCTGCTAATAACTCCTAATAAGTGATGCTCTTTACAAACGCATTTAGATACATTTTGTACTTTGAGTCGTACTTGGGAAATAATCGTACATTCTCAGAACAATCTGCAACAATAAAAAATTAACACAGGCCCTTTATAGCAGTGTTTTTCAACTTTTTTTGAGCCAAGGCACATTTTTTGTGTTTAAAAATCCGGAGGCACACCACCAGCATAAATCATTAAAAAACGAAACTCACTTGACAGTAAAAAGTCATTGCAATTGTTGGATATGACTTTAAAACATAACCAACCATGTATCACTATAGCTCTTGTCTCAAAGTAGGTGTATTGTCACCACCTGTCACATCACGCCTTGACTTATTTGGAATTTTTTGCTGTTTTCCTGTATGTAGTGTTTTAATTCTTGTCTTGCGCTCCTATTTTGGTGGCGTTTTCTCTTTATTTGTTATTTTCCTGTAGCAGTTTCATGTCTTCCTTTGAGCGATATTTACCGCATCTACTTTGTTTTAATCAATCAATAAAATTTCAGTTGTTTTTATCATGCTTTTTGGGGAGATTGTCGATTATCTTGTAATGTACAGATGTACTTTGTGGACGCCGTCTTTGCTCCACAGTAAGTCTTTGCTGTCGTCCAGCATTCTGTTTTTGTCCTTCAGTTCAGTTTTAGTTTCGTTCTGCATAGCCATCCCTCAGCTTCAATGCCTTTTCTTAGGGGTACTCACTTTGTGTTTATTTTTGGTTTAAACATTAGACACAATTTTACCTGCACACCGCCTCCAGCTGTTTCCAACATCTACAAATCAATTAGCACCGGCTGCCACCTACTGATATGGAAGAGTATTACACATTTACTCTGCTGAGCTCGAGACAACACCGACACTCAACAACAACATATAATTTTCAGACTATAATTACTGGTTTGAAAACAATTTTAACCCAAATAGGTGAAATTAGACAATCTCCCACGGCACACCAGACTGTATCTCACGGCCCACTAGTGTGCCGCGCCACAGTGGTTGAAAAACACTGCTGTATAATATATTAGTTCATCCCTTCACCTTTAAATAAACTAAACCTGCTTGTAAAACATAACAAGTATGACAGACAGAACATCATAAACACCAACTGCATAACAGGTGTGTACGATCAAAATGTGGAGCATTACGTAAAAATAATAAAACATTATCAGACAATGTTCACGGCCGATATCTTAAAATACGATCATTCTTGTGCTTTTGCCAACCCCGTTCAAACGCAAAAACAACAAAGGAGAAACCCACTACATCGTTTTGTAACACTTCTTATACTTCAATAAACATTGCAAGGTATCAATCAATCAATCAATCAATGTTTACTTATATAGCCCTAAATCACTAGTGTCTCAAAGGGCTGCACAAACCACCACGACATCCTCGGTAGGCCCACATAAGGGCAAGGAAAACTCACACCCAGTGGGACATCGGTGACAATAATGACCCAGTGGGACGTCGGTGACAATAATGACTATGAGAACCTTAGAGAGGAGGAAAGCAATGGATGTCGAGCGGGTCTAACATGATACTGTGAAAGATCAATCCACAATGGATCCAACACAGTCGCAAGAGTCCAGTCCAAAGCGGGTCCAACTCAGCAGAGAGAGTCCCGTTCACAGCGGAGCCACCAGGAAACCATCCCAAGCGGAGGCGGATCAGCAGCGCAGAGATGTCCCCAGCCGATACACAGGCAAGCAGTACATGGCCACCGGATCGGACCGGACCCCCTCCACAGGGGAGAGTGGGACATAGAAGAAAAAGAAAAGAAACAGCAGATCAACTGGTCTAAAAAGGGAGTCTATTTAAAGGCTACAGTATACAAATGAGTTTTAAGGTGAGACTTAAATGCTTCTACTGAGGTGGTATCTCGAACTGTTACCGGGAGGGCATTCCAGAGTACTGGAGCCCGAACGGAAAACGCTCTATAGCCCGCAGACTTTTTTTGGGCTTTGGGAATCACTAACAAGCCGGAGTCCTTTGAACGCAGATTTCTTGCCGGGACATATGGTACAATACAATCGGCAAGATAGGATGGAGCTAGACCGTGTAGTATTTTATACGTAAGTAGTAAAACCTTAAAGTCACATCTTAAGTGCACAGGAAGCCAGTGCAGGTGAGCCAGTACAGGCGTAATGTGATCAAACTTTCTTGTTCTTGTCAAAAGTCTAGCAGCCGCATTTTGTACCAACTGTAATCTTTTAATGCTAGACATGGGGAGACCCGAAAATAATACGTTACAGTAGTCGAGGCGAGACGTAACAAACGCATGGATAATGATCTCAGCGTCTTTAGTGGACAGAATGGAGCGAATTTTAGCGATATTACGGAGATGAAAGAAGGCCGTTTTAGTAACGCTTTTAATGTGTGCCTCAAAGGAGAGAGTTGGGTCGAAGATAATACCCAGATTCTTTACCGTGTCGCCTTGTTTAATTGTTTGGTTGTCAAATGTTAGAGTTGTATTATTAAATAGAGTTCGGTGTCTAGCAGGACCGATAATCAGCATTTCCGTTTTTTTGGCGTTGAGTTGCAAAAAGTTAGCGGACATCCATTGTTTAATTTCATTAAGACACGCCTCCAGCTGACTACAATCCGGCGTGTTGGTCAGCTTTAGGGGCATGTAGAGTTGGGTGTCATCAGCATAACAGTGAAAGCTAATACCGTATTTGCGTATGATGTCACCTAGCGGCAGCATGTAGATGCTGAAGAGTGCAGGGCCAAGGACCGAACCCTGGGGAACTCCACACGTTACCTTAACGTAGTCCGAGGTCACATTGTTATGGGAGACACACTGCATCCTATCAGTAAGATAAGAGTTAAACCAAGACAGGGCTAAGTCTGACATACCGATTCGTGTTTTGATACGTTCTAATAAAATATTATGATCGACGGTATCGAAAGCAGCGCTAAGATCGAGGAGCAGCAACATAGATGACGCATCAGAATCCATCGTTAGCAATAGATCATTTGTCATTTTTGCGAGGGCTGTCTCCGTCGAGTGATTTGCCCTGAAACCGGATTGAAAGGTTTCACATAGATTGTTAGACGCTAAGTGTTCATTTAACTGCTCCGCAACAATTTTTTCGAGGATTTTTGAAATAAAGGGAAGGTGAGACACCGGTCGGTAGTTTACCATGAGGTCAGGATCGAGGTTAGGTCTTTTAAGAAGAGGATGAATAACCGCTTTTTTGAATGCTAGGGGAACAGTGCCCGAGGAAAGTGATAAGTTTATAATATTTAGCACTGATGGACCTAATAATACAAAGAGCTCCTTGATCAGTTTCCCAGGAAGAGGGTCAAGTAAACATGTTGTTTGTTTTATTCAATTTACACGTTGTAACAATTCCTCTAATGTTATTTCCTCAAAACGAGAGAAACTATTTTGGAGGGCAGTTCCCGCCGTATATACAATCGTGTCAGTGTTAATAGAACCCCGTTGTAGCTGGGACGCATTGTTTTTAATCTCCTTTCTAATGACTTCAATTTTCTTACTAAAGAATTGCATAAAGTCATCAGCTGAGTGGGTGGAGCTACTGGAAGGAGTCCCTTGTTGGGTTAGCGATGCTACCGTACTAAACAAAAATTTAGGATCGTTTTTATTACGGTGGATGAGATTTGAGTAATAATTAGCTTTAGCTAAGGTAAGCATGCGTTTATAAGTTATTAAACCATCACTAAATGCTTGATGGTGCACCTCAAGTTTAGTCGTGCGCCATTTGCGTTCCAGCTTTCTGCATAATAATTTCTGAGCTCTAGTTTCTTCTGTAAACCACGGGGTGCGCTTTTTTGGAGCCTTTTTTAACTTTAGCGGTGCTATGTTATCAATGGTTTCGCGCAGGGCGTCGTTAAAGTTGTTAGTGAGGTTATCAATAGAGCCCACATACTTTGGGAATGGTGCCATTACCGAGGGCAGTAGGTCAGCAAGAGTTGTCGTTGTGGCCGTATTAATGTTGCGGCTGCTATAGCAGTTATTATTATTATTAGTTTGACGAACATGCGTCTGAACCTCGAATTTTATAAGGTAATGATCGGACAATACTTTAGTATACGGGAGTATCGTAACTTTGGAAGCGGTGATACCCCTGACAAGCACTAGGTCTATCGTATTACCGTTGCGATGCGTGGGTTCATTTATTATTTGTGTGAGACCAAAGCTATCAATTATACTCTGGAGCGCTACGCACGGTGGGTCCGATGGGGTATTCATGTGGATATTAAAGTCCCCCATTATGATTATATTATCGGCGTGTGTCACTAGATCAGCAACGAACTCTGAGAATTCATTGATAAAGTCCGAACAGGGCCCTGGGGGGCGGTAGATAACAGCCAGGTGTAGAGGCAGCGGTGTGACAGACCTCATAGTAAGCACCTCAAACGATTTATATTTATTATTTATGTTAGGACTAAGGTTAAAGTTTTCGTTGTATATTAGTGCGACCCCCCCACCCCTTTTAAGCGGACGGGCAATATGCGCATGTGTAAAGTTAGGAGGACATGCCTCATTTAGCGCAAAAAAGTCGTTTGGTTTAAGCCAGGTTTCGCTGAGACCGATGACGTTAAGATTGTTGTCTCTGATGATATCATTAACTAACAACGTTTTGGGAGACAATGATCTTATGTTTAAAAAACCTACATTATAGGTAGTGGGCTGTTTTAGGGAATTTTTGATCAAATTATCCGTAGTAGCAATATTAATAATGTTGTGTTTATTATGCCCAGTGCATTCAGTATAATTACGACCATATCTAGGAATTGATACGACGGGAATGTTCCGATTGTTTGATTGTTGCTTTGATAAACTGCACGCATAATGGTTAGCCTCCTCAGTAACGGGGATTTTCCGATTGTTTGTTTGTTGCTTTGATAAACTGCACGCATCATAGTTAGCCACCTCAGTAAAACACATGTCCAACTCTGAAACACTCAAAGCAGAAAAAACTTGTTCTAATTCAACTGACTCCTTACCCAGACCAGTAGTCTCGCATTTTCCATCTAAATCCGTCTTCAGGGTGGAGGGAAGTGGTGTACTGTGGGGATTAGCCTTCTGCTTTGTTTTTAGCCCCGCTCGGCATCCGCGTTTCCGAACACACCGCTGGCGTCTGCTCCGTAGACGGCCCCCGCTGCTACTAGACTCCGCTGCTTCACAGGCCGCTGGATGTAGCCGCCGACGTATCCCCATGCTAGTTAGCATGTTTAGCACGCCCGCGTCTATCAGTCCAAAACGGCCCAATATGTCCACATCCAGAAGTGTCTGGCGGTCGTACGTGATCACGGAGTGACCACGATGCGAGCCAGCCATGAAGTCTGCAGAACTGTCCGGCATTTCCGCCAAATGTTCCATCTTTAGCAAGAGCACCGCAGTGTCGCAGCCCGTCCGGGCGCCGCCATCTTGCCAAGTATGACATTAGACCAAGGGTGTCAAACTCATTTTAGATCGGGGGGGCCACTTAGAGAAAAATCTACTCCCAAGTGGGCCGGACTGGTAAAATCACGGCACGACTACCTAAAAATAAAGACAACTTTAGATTGTTGTCTTTGTTTAAAAATAGTACAAACATATTCTGAAATTGTACAAATCATAATGTTGTTGTTTTTTCATTTTTTTTACCATTTCCTGTGGCGTTTAATAGCATATATACTTTCTTTGTCGTTATTTATATTTTACGAATAAATTATGTGATCATTTTTGTCAATCAACTCATTGGTGTTCATTTTCAATCTATAAGGATAAACAAATTATATCAACATCCAATTACAGTATGTTATTTATGTAGTTTGCTCATTTTTCTCGACTGATGTACCAACATGTGGTTTATTTTGTACTTATGTAGCATCATCTACAAAGATACAAAGAATTGCTATTGCGACATCCAGTGGACACATTTAGAACAGCTGTTTATTTCATTCAAAACTTTTAGGTACATTTTTATACTAAGCAAACTCATCCCGCGGCCCGGAAAAAACCTGTTTGCGGGCTTTCATTTGACACCCTTGCATTAGACAATTTTCAACGTTATCGGAATTTTTGCTGACCGAATTCTGATATTTGAATAAAGTGACCACCTTGTATAATCCGGTGCTCATCGGATTCAGGATTTCTGGCTTTGGCGGACCCCTGCGGGTTGTGGTCTAAATACTTCGGGAGACATGCTAGCATGCTACCATGAATTGACTAATTCATCAATCAACTCTTTGGTGTTAATTTTCAATCTATAAAGATAAACAAATTGTATCAACATCCAATTACAGTATGTTATGTATGTAGTTTGCTCATTTTCCTCGACTGATGTACTAACGTGGTTCATTTTGTACTTATGTAGAATAATCTACAAATATAAAAAGAATTGCTATTGCGACATCCAGTGGACACATTTAGAACAGCAGTTCATTTTATTCAAAACTTTTAGGTACATTTTTATACTGAGCAAACTCATCCCGTGGCCCGGAAAAAAACTGTTTGAGGGGTTTCATTTGACACCCTTACATTAGACAATTTTCAACGTTATCGGAATTTTTGCTGACCGAATTCTGATATTTAAATAAAGTGACCGACCACCTTCTATAATCCGGTGTTCATCGGATTTAGGATTTCTGGCCTTGGCGGACGCCTGCGGGTTGTGGTCTAAATGCTTCAGGAGACATGCGAGCATACTACCATGAATTGATTAATTCGTCAATCAACTCATTGGTGTTAATTTTCGATCTATAAAGATAAACAAGTTATATCAACATCCAATTACAGTATGTAATTTATGTAGTTTGCTCATTTTTCTCGACTGATGTACTAACATGTGGTTTATTTTGTACTTATGTAGCCTCATCTACGAAGAAAAAAATAATTGCTATTGCGACATCCAGTGGACACATTTAGAACAGCTGTTTATTTCATTCAAAACTTTCAGGTACATTTTTATACTGAGCAAACTCATCCCGCGGCCCAGGAAAAAACCTGGTCGCGGGCCTACATTTGACACCCTTGCATTAGACAATTTTCAACGTTATCGTAATTTTTGCTGACCGAATTCTGATATTTGAATAAAGTGACCCCCTTGTATAATCCGGTGCTCATCGGATTTAGGATTTCTGTCCTTGGCGGACGCCTGCGGGTTGTGGTCTAAATGCTTGGGGAGACATGCGAGCATGCTACCATGAATTGATTAACGTGGACCCCAACTTAAACAAGTTGAAAAACTTAATTTGGGTGTTACCATTTAGTAGTCAATTGAACGGAATATTTACTGTACTGTGCAATCAATCCATTAATAGAAGTCTCAATCAATCAATCAATACATGTAATACACATAGTGTATTCTCAAATTGTATCAAGTATAATTATGAGACAGATGGTCAATGACTCATGCATAATTAAGTCCTATTAAAGTCTCGCCCATGCCTTGGCAGAGACGTTTCTCAAAGAATCTTACTGAAATCTTTGGAACATTTCTACACACTTTGAGCAGTAGATTCATCCTACAAGTTACATCGGGTAACAAAAGAAATGAGCCAAACGCAGAGGACACTGTAGTTGTAAGGTAAAATATATTTACAGTGCATTATATACAGTACCTTGACATATATGGCAAAAGCCTATACATGGATCTTCTTACCCCTTACCCCATAAGTCAGTTTGTCAGCCACCTTTTCTGTTCCCTATATAGAAGTTGTGACCTGTGAACTAGTACCTTTTTCCTGATGGAGCTACAAGCCTGTACAGTTACAATATTGTAGTCTCCTCCAATAGGGGTGGTCAAAAATGTACATCCAAATCACAATTCTTATTTATTCAAAATCTAATTCCATTCAAAATTTTGAAAAATGGAAAACATTTTTTATTTTTCCAATCAATTTTAAAATCACATTTTAGGCCATATATATATATATATATATATATATATATATATATATATATATATATATATATATATATATATATATATATATATATATATATATATATATATATATATATAGGTGTGGGAAGAAAACAAATCACAAGACTACTTCATCTCTACAGATCTGTTTCATGAGGGGTTCCCTCAATCATCAGGAGATTTTAATGGAAGCATTCACATACAATGGTTTATATGCTTCCATTAAAATCTCCTGATGATTGAGGGAACCCCTCATGAAACAGATCTGTAGAGATGAAGTAGTCTTGTGATTTTTTTTCTTCCCACACCTACATATTGCGCTCTACCACGGTATCGAGCACTATTCTCTGGATAATCCTATCAAGACATATATATATATATATATATATATATATATATATATATATACATACACACACACCCACACACACTATTACTCACCACGCAGAAATGATGTCATACGTCAACAGCCAAGAGGAGTTTTTGTAAGTTGTTGTTTTATTATCATTTTTATACCAAATAACTCTTTGAATCTTATTGAAGAATTGTTTCTGAATCAAATCGTCAACCCAAGAATCGGAATGAAAACATTAATTGCAAAAATATTTCCATCCCTACAGTCCAATCATTGAGTGCCCTATGGACCTACTATCACAGGTGTTTGTCAGTCCCTTAAAGGGGAACTGCACTTTTTTGGGGGAATGTTGCCTCTCGTTCACAATGAGAGACAGGAATGCACGTGTCTTTTTTTTTCACTATGTAAAGCGCATTGAGTCACTAGAGAAAAGTGCTGTATACATCTAATTCACTTTACTTCACTTAAAAATGCAGTCTGGTGAAGATGATGGAAAGTGCCACTTAATCAAAACTGATGCTGTGGTCAAAGTTGGAATTGCAACACAACAAATTTAAAGATATTCAAACCTCTACTGCCATCTGGCGGCTAAAGTGTACCCCCCCTAATTTGTAATGTCTCATGTATCAGGTAAACTGCGACAAATGGGGCTGACAGAGTGATTGTATCTAAGTTATCACAAAACTTTGTGTTTCAATGAGTTCTCGGCGAGAAAACAAAAGCTGTCTTTGAACCTACCAAGACGAAGGATTGTAAAAATCCACTGTGTAGGATGGGAAGCAACATGAAGGTGTTCAGTTTATTTGATGCATTGTAATCAACAGAAATATATTGTCTTGACCTGAGATTTACAAAGCGAAGAGGAAGCAGGACCTGACTTCCATACAGGTACCTCTTCTTTGAACTGTTTTATGACCTTTTCTGTGAACTGTTACAACCTTTTCTTTGAACTGTTCTATAACCAAAGGCGATGGCTGTTTATGACCTGCTCCCTTAGAAACAGCTGTTGCAATGTAATCAGGGAAAGTCCAAATAAAAGAGGATGAAGACAATCTTTCGTCAGGGGCGTGGGATGACACTGTATAAGGGTACAGTGTCTACACGTCTCTCCTCAATTGAGCCACATTTAATTCTGTCTTTTTATAATTCCTTGCTTCTTGTCTTGTTTAATAGATGCCATCAGTGTTTGAACCTGACAGGGGCCATATTAATCTCTTTCCTACTGTAGGATGAAACTCATGCTCAAAAAATATACATGTGTTTTATAGAATTTATTTTCTGATGTTTAACCTCAAAATAAATACATGAATCATCACTTTTAAAGACATCGCATGCAAGAAAATTCACTTCATTTGGGTTCCACGAGGAAGAAAACGTCCCAAGGGACGTCGTGAAGCCCACTATAGTCCCACTTTATTCTACTCGGAAGGAAAGGGGCTTATTGCAGAGTCAGCGCGGCTTGTAACCACCTGTTACGTTCAAAGACAGCCCCGCTGGATGAACAGCGAGGGTTTGACAGTAATGACTAATAATGGCCGAGGTTATGCAAAGTGAGCCTCCTCACAGGGAGGCTTTGATGCAGGTGAAAACGCATCCTAAACATACTTAAAAGCAGCGGAGGTGGTGTTGAGCGAGGGAGGAAGACCAAAGGGGGGGCGGAATTTGTTCCGCGCGTTAGCTGCCATGCTTGGCTGCACGGGAACAGAAGGTCGGCATAATGAATTGTGGCGTGCAAATGAAATAACGAGACCCCGCCCAGCCAGAAGTGTGAGCACTGAAGTGTGTAAACAGAGGAAGGAGGCTTGTGTGAGTTTGTCATGTCGCAATGCTACTAGCTGGCCTGGATAAGGAACAACAAATGGTTACCTCTTTTCTGTTCGTCCGAAAGTATTGTTGATGGAAAACTTGTAGAAAACACCAAGAGGTGCACTATAGTGTCATGTGACTCAATGGGTGCTGCTGTTTTGGTCAGCAACAGTGTTAGCTGTTAAATTGAACAATAGCGTGTATTAAAGGCCTACTGAAATAAGATTTTCTTATTTAAACAGGGATAGCAGGTCCATTCTATGTGTCATACTTTATCCATCCATCCATTTTCTACCGCTTATTCCCTTTTGGGGTCGCGGGGGGCGCTGGCGCCTATCTCACATTTCGCGATATTGCCATATTTTTGCTGAAAGGATTTGGTAGAGAACATTGACGATAAAGATCGCAACTTTTGGTCGCTGTTAAAAAAGCCTTGCATGGACCGGAAGTATGTGCGCGTGACGTCACCGGTGTGAGGGCTCCTCACATTGTTTATAATGTGAGCCAACAGCAGTAAGAGCAATTCGGACTGAGAAAGCGACAATTTCCCCATTAATTTAAGCATGGATGAAAGATTTGTGGATGAGGATATTGATAGCGAAGGACTAGAAAAAAAATTAAAAAATAAAATAAAATAAAAAGCGACGGCTCCGGGCGGCGGCAGTGTGAGCGTTTCAGATGTAATTAGACACATTTACTAGGATAATTCTGGAAGATCCCTTATCTGCTTATAGTTTTGAAAGTGTTTTAGTGAGATTGTAAAGACATACGTCGAGGTCGGATGACTGCGGTGAACACGCAGTGTCTCAGAGAGAAGCCGAGGAGCCAAGCACACAGCTGCCTTTTTTGACAGCTACTTCAGGATGAATAATCCACTGATGTCTCCGGTAAGATATATATCACAATTTTCCCATCCAAAAACATGCTGGTTGACGTAGAGAAACATGAGGAATGCTCATCAAACATTTATTTGGAACATCAAGACAATGCCAAGCCACATTCAGCACGTGTTACAACAGCGTGGCTTTGTAAAAAATAAGTGCGAGGACTTTCCTGGCCCGCCTGCAGTCCAGACCTGTCTCCCATCGAAAATGTGTGGCGCATTACGAAGCGTAAAATACGACAGCGCAGACCCCAGACTGTTGAACGACTGAAGCTCTACATAAAACACGAATGGGAAAGAATTCCACTTTCAAAGCTTCAACAATTAGTTTAATCAGTTCCCAAACGTTTATTGAGTGTTGTTAAAAAAAAAAAGTGATGTAACACAGTGGTGAACATGCCCTTTCCCAACTACTTTGGCACGTGTTGCAGCCATGAAATTCTAAGTTAATTATTATTTGCAAAAAAAACAAAGTTTATGAGTTTGAACATCAAATATCTTGTCTTTGTAGTGCATTCAATTGAATATGGGTTGAAAAGGATGTGCATTGTGCAAATCATTGTATTCCGTTTATATTTACATCTAACCCAATTTCCCAACTCATATGGAAACGGGGTTTGTAAATAAAAGTCGCATACATAGATTTTGTACTTGTTAAATTTTAAGGCCTAATAAAATGAGATTTTCTTATTTAAACAGGGATAGCAGGTCCATTCTATGTGTCATACTTGATCATTTCGCGATATTGCCATATTTTTGCTGAAAGGATTTAGTAGAGAACATCAACATTAAAGTTCGCAACTTTTGGTCGCTAATAAAAAAGCCTTGCCTGTACCGGAAGTAGCAGACGATGTGTGTGTGACGTCACGGGTTGTAGAGCTCCTCACATCTGAACATTGTTTACAATCACAGCCACCAGCAGCAAGAGCGATTCGGACCGAGAAAGCGACGATTTCTCCATTAATTTGAGCGACGATGAAAGATTCGGGGATGAGGATAGTCAGAGTGAAGGACTAGAGAAAAAAAAAAGAGAGGGTAGTGGGAGCGATTCAGATGTTATTAGACACATTTACTAGGATAATTCTGGAAAATCCCTTATCTGCTTATTGTGTTACTAGTGTTTTGTGAGATTATATGGTCGTACCTGAAAGTCGGAGGAGTGTGGCCACGGGTGTCTCTGAGGGAAGCCACGGAGGAGGCAAGAGAGTCGCAGCTGCCTCTTTGACAGGAGGAAAACAGGAGGAATGACGCAAACTCTGCTCATGTCTACGGTAAGAGCAGACTTATTACCACAATTTTCTCACCGAAACCTGCCGATTGACATGTGTTAGAGAACCATGTTCGCTTGACCGCTCTGTTCCATCTTTACGGAATGTAAACAAAGAAACACCGGCATTATTTGTGTTGCCACAGCCGGCTGTAATACACCGTTTTCCGCCAACTGCTTCCTTCTTTGTAGTCTCCATTATTAATTGAACAAATTGCAAAAGATTCAGCAACACAGATGTCCAGAATACTGTGTAATTATGCGATTAAAGCAGACGAGTTATAGCTGGGATCGGGCTGGAACAAAATGTCGCATAAAGTTTTCATCAGGATACTTCGCGGGAAGTTTTAAAATTGCAATTTAGTAAACTAAAAAGGCCGTATTGGCATGTGTTGCAATGTTAATATTTCATCATTGATATATAAACTATCAGACTGCGTGGTCGGTAGTAGTGGGTTTCAGTAGGCCTTTAATATCTGCCTTGTTTTTAATGAATACTTTGGCCAGCTACGCTTCTGTATTTTTATCTTTGTCGCTACGGTGGTACTTGGAGAGGCGTGTTTTTTTTTCCGAGGTGGTATTTGGTGAAAAAAGTTTGAGAAGCACTGGGTTAGACAAGAGAAAAGGCAGCATTGCACGTGACACAGTAAGTTCTCAGCATGGAAGCAGTGAAGCAGGCTCCGGTGACAATTTTAAAGCCTCCGAAGACCGTCTGTCCGCCACCCTCGTAACGCACATTCCCTAATTGAGTGTTAATTGGGTGCTAATCATGGAACACGTTCTCCCAGTGAGACACTCCCCAGATGTCACCAGATGAAGGTGCTTGGAACAGAACGTCGGCGACACAAGCGAAGGATACAGCTTTCGGGGTCACCGCCGGCATCTGTTTCTCAGCTTTGACGAGCTGCACTGACAATTAAGCAACACTTTGTTTCGTCAAACGTGGCGTTGAAAGCAGAAATGAGGTACTTCTTTCAAACGTGTCCTCACACGAACCTCCGCAAACTGTCTGTTGAACACGCGTTCCACTCTGGGGACGAGACACTTTGAATTTATCATCCGACGGCTTTAAACATTCAACAGCATTAAACATTAAACGCATGTTTTACAGTCAAAGTCATTAATATTTAGGCGGCGCTTTGTGTTTTGTTTGCTGACAGAATGCTGCAAATGCATGGTGAAAATCAGCACAATGTATCCTGGATGTCATCTACTGTTTGGGTCCCCGTGCATTCTAATATCCACGTTGATGGAGGAACAATTGAACCCTTTTTTCCACTGCACAGTCCCCACTGCTCACTGCTGATGCATTTCACTGGCAAAGGTAGATACCAACAGGTGCTATGTGGTACTATTTCTAATACCTATGTGGTTACAATTGACACATATGCTAAAGATAACATGTAGTATCATACAGTGGGGCAAAAAAGTATTTAGTCAGCGCCGATTGTGCAAGTTCTCCCACTTAAAATGATGACAGAGGTCTGTAATTTTCATCATAGGTACACTTCAACTGTGAGAGACAGAATATGAAAAAATATCCAGGAATTCACATTGTAGGAATTTTAAAGAATTTATTTATAAATTATGGTGGAAAATAAGTATTTGGTCAACCATTCAAAGTTCTCACTGATGGAAGGAGGTTTTGGCTCAAAATGTCACGATTCATGGCCCCATTCATTCTTTCCTTAACACGGATCAATCGTCCTGTCCCCTTAGCAGAAAAACAGCCCCAAAGCATGATGTTTCCACCCCCATGCTTTACAGTAGGTGTGGTGTTCTTGGGATGCAACTCAGTATTCTTCTTCCTCCAAACACAACGATTTGAGTTTATACCAAAATGGATACATGGATGATACAGCTGAGGATTGGGAGAATGTCATGTGGTCAGATGAAACCAAAATAGAACTTTTTGGTATAAACTCAACTCGTCGTGTTTGGAGGAAGAAGAATACCGAGTTGCATCCCAAGAACACCATACCTACTTTGAAGCATGGGGGTGGAAACATCATGCTTTGGGGCTGTTTTTCTGCTAAGGGGACAGGACGATTGATCCGTGTTAAGGAAAGAATGAATGGGGCCATCTATCGTGAGATTTTGAGCCAAAACCTCCTTCCATCAGTGAGAGCTTTGAATGGTTGACCAAATACTTATTTTCCACCATAATTTACAAATAAATTCTTTAAAATTCCTACAATGTGAATTCCTGGATTTTTTTTCCACATTATGTCTCTCACAGTTGAAGTGTACCTATGATGAAAATTACAGACCTCTGTCATCATTTTAAGTGGGAGAACTCGCACAATCGGTGGCTGACTAAATACTTTTTTGCCCCACTGTATGTCACAGTCCCATTTTGCTGCAGCCCTTTTGTTTCTTTTGCTGCCCACAATCTCCTCTTGGATTAAACACTCTGTGCCTCATCTTAAAACTCATTTGTATACTCTAGCCTTTAAATAGACCCCCTTTTTAGACAAGTTGATCTGCCTTTTCTTTTTTTTTTCCCCTCTGCCCCCGTCTCCCTTGCGGAGGAGGGGCGGGGTGACGCAGGTCCAGTGGCCATGGATGACCTTCTGGCTGTCCAAAGTCGGGACCCAGGATGGACCGCTGGCCTGTGCATCGGTTGGGGACATCTCTGCGCTGCTGATCCGTCTCCGCTTGGGATGGTCTCCTGCTGGCTCCACTATGGGCGGGACTCTCGCTACTATATTGGATCCACTATGTACTGGACTCTCACTGTTATGTTGGATCCACTATGGACTGACCTTTCACAATATCCTGTTCGACCTGCTCGACATACATTGCTTTCGGTCTCCCATGGGGGCGTGGCCCACATATGTGGTCCTCTCCAAGGTTTCTCATAGTCACTGTCACCGACGTCCCACTGGGGTGACTTTTTCCTTGCCCTTATGTGGGCTCTGTACCATGGATGTCGTTGTGGCTTGTGCAGCCCTTTGAGACACTTGTGATTTAGGGCTATATAAATAAACATTGATTGATTGATACATTGAGATGCTCCAGAGTTATACTCTTGTCTCCACTTTACTACATTGTTACATTTCCCTTATGCCCTCAGTCTCCTCTTTGATAACATTTGAGCTTTCCCTTTTGCTTTGCTTTATCTCTAGACGCTACAGTATTATACCCCAGTCTCCACATTGCTGCAATGCTATATTTTTTTGATGCCCTCAGTCTTCTCTTGGATAACATTTGAAAACACGTGCTAATGTTTTGCTTTACTTTATCTCTAGGTGCTACTGTACTATACACCAGTCTCCACTTTACTGCAATGTTGCATTTTCCTTATACCCTTTTGCTTTGCTCTTGATCATGGGTCACCAACGCGGTGCCCGCGGGCACCAGGTAGCCCGTGAGGACCAAATGAGTAGCCCGCTGGCCTGTTCTAAAAATAGCTCAAATAGCAGCACTTACCAGTGAGATGCCTCAATTTTTTTTTAAATTGTATTTATTTACTAGCAAGCTGGTCTCGTTTTGTTTGACATTTTTAATTCTAAGAGAGACAAAACTCAAAAAGAATGTGAAAATCCAAGAAAATATTTTAAAGACTTGGTCTTAACTTGTTTAAATAAATTCATTTGTTTTTTTTACTTTGCTTATTATAACTGTCAGAAAGACAATTTTAGGGAAAAATACAACCTAAAAGAGGATTTTAGGATTTTTAAACACATATACCTTTTTACCTTTTAAATTCCTTCCTCTTCTGTCCTGACAATTTAAATCAATGTTCAAATAAATATTTTTTTTACTGTAAAGAATAATACATATATTTTAATTTAATTCTTCATTTTAGCTTCTATTTTTTCGACGAAGAATATTTGTGAAATATTTCTTCAAACTTATTATGATTAAAATTCAAAAAATATTCTGGCAAATCTAGAAAATCAGTAGAATCAAATGTAAATCATATTATAAAGTATTTTGAATTTCTTTTAACATTTTTGTTCTGAAAAATCTAGAAGAAATAATGATTTGTCTTTGTAAGATATATAACTTGGTCCAATTTGTTATATATTCTAACAAAGTGCAGATTGGATTTTAATCTATTTAAAACATGTCTTCAACATTTTAAAAATTAATCTTAATCAGGAAAAATTACTAATGATGTTCCATAAATCATTTTTTTAATTTGTTCAAAAATATTCGAATTAGCCAGTTTTTCTCTTCTTTTTTTCGGTTGAATTTTGAATTTTAAAGTGTCGAAATTGAAGATAAACTATGTTTCAAAATGCAATTTTCATTTTTTTCTTGTTTTCTCTTTTTTTAACCCGTTCAATTAAGTGTTTTTTTCATCATTTATTCTCTATAAAAAACTTTCCGTAAAAGGAAAAAAAATGTACGACAGAATGACGGACAGAAATACCCATTTTATATATATATATATATATATATTTATATATTAAAGGTAAATTGAGCAAATTGGCCATTTCTGGCAATTTTTTAAAGTGTGTATCAAACTGGTAGCCCTTCGCATTTATCAGTACCCAAGAAGTAGCTCTTGGTTTCAAAAAGGTTGGTGAACCCCTGCTCTAGATGCTACAGGTGTATACCCCAGCTTCCAGTTGCTCCAACACTACATTTTCTTGATGCCCCCAGTCTCATCTTTGATAACTTTTGAGAACACATGCTGATGTTTTGCTTTGCATTATCCCTCGATGCAACAGGATTAAACTTCAGTCTCCGCTTTGCCCAATGCTACATTTTTGCGATGCCCTTAGTTTCCTCTTGGGTAAAATTGAAGGAAACATGTTATCTTACCTTGTTGCTGTGCCTTATCACTAGACACTGTATGATTATACTCCAGTGTCCACTTGCTGCAACACTACATTTGCTTGATGCCCCGAGTCTCCTCTTGGATAAAATTTAGTGACACATGCTTTTGTTATCTTGACCTGTTGCTTTACTTTATCTCTAGCTGCTACAGGCTTATACTTCTGTATCCAGTTGCTGCAACACTACATTTGCTTGATGCCCTCAGTCTCCTTTCGAATAAAATTTGAGGGCACATGCTAATGTTAGCTTAACCTGTTGCTTTGCCTTATCTCTAGAGGCTACAGGATTACACTCCAGTCTTCACTTTTCTGCAACACTACACTTTTGTGATGCCCTCAGTCTCCTCTTGGATAAAATATGATGACCAAAGCAAATGCTAGTTTACCCTGTGGCTTTGTTTCTCCTCTGCAGGATTATTATCCACAATCTCACCATGGCTGCAGCTCTCTATTTTTCTATGTTTATACTCCAATGTCCACTTGCTGCAACACTACATTTGCTTAATGCCCTCAGTCTCCTTTCGAATAAAATTTGAGGGCACATGCTAACGTTAGCTTAACCTGTTGTTTTGCCTTATCTCTAGATGCTACAGGATGACACTCCAGTCTTCACTTTTCTGCAACACTACACTTTTGTGATGCCCTCAGTCTCCTCTTGGATGACCAAAACAAATTTCTATTCACCCTATGATGCATGTTTAAAAGTATCATAATTCGGGGAAACACAGTTGATGACAGCTGACATATAACCTCTGTGTTCACGAATGATGCAGGGCATTTTGACACCATTCCTGATACCGTTGTCATGGCGACGGCAAGAGTGGCCGTCCTCCCACCCTCGTGAAGGAATACCTTGAGGCGGAAGTTCGAAAAAGAGGCGCAAAATGACCACGCTCATTAAAAAGGCAGTCCCGCAGAACAAACAGCAATTTGGAAGGCCCCCGATATCAATTAAAATATATGAAGGAGGTCATTAACAGCCACAGAGGATGGAGTGTCGCACGTTATGGCCGCAGTCTTGGGCAAACTCTTTAATGGTCCAAATTAATTAAGGGCTACAATAGGAGCGCCTGAGTGACTTCTTTGCTCGTTTGCTTTCTTTTGGCCTGTGTCCAAATACATATGTGACACATTTGTAAATGTACATGTAGAGAACAGAATAGCTCGAAGAAAAGAGAGGAGGATGTTGAACAAGAGCACTGTGGGCATGCAAATCTCCACCTGGGCTTAGCCAGTCATTTTGGTTGGGACAGCACAATTATGGTATGATTTCTTTGTAATTATTTTTATATTTTTTGCTTTTTAGTCTATATTTTTTACTCAACTGATACATGTTGCACTCTTTCGACACTTCTTAACCCAAAATACTGCGATTAAATCATCCTTTATAAACAGAGGTGGGTAGTAACACGCCACATTTACTCCGTTACATTTACTTGAGTAGCTTTTGGGATAAATTGTACTTCTACGAGTAGTTTTTATGCAACATACTTTTACTTTTACTTGAGTATATTTATAGAGAAGAAACGCTACTTTCACTCCGTTCCATTAATGTACATTCAGCTCGCTACTCGCTACTTTTTTTTTTTATCTATTAATGTTTGTTTCGGTTAATGGCAGTGCTTCAAAGTAGAATCCAGGCATGCCTGCGTTTCACCAATCACATGCAGTCACTGGTGACGTTGGACCAATCAAAGAGAGCCAGGCGGTCACATGACCCGACTTAAACAAGTTGAAAAACGTATCGGGGTGTTACCATTTAGTGGTCAATTGTACGGAATATGTACTGTACTGTACAATCTATTAATACAAGTTTTAATCAATCAATCGATCAAATGAATGAATGCCTACTGACACTATGGTGCTTTTAAGTTATTGTGGCTCAATGTGCCATTTCTTTATTTTATTTTAATGTACTATTATTTAATATATAATATTGTTTTAGTTGCTTAAGAGA
Organism: Nerophis ophidion; assembly: GCF_033978795.1. NCBI lineage: Eukaryota > Metazoa > Chordata > Actinopteri > Syngnathiformes > Syngnathidae > Nerophis > Nerophis ophidion. The sequence goes on from NC_084629.1 coordinate 17,077,486, forward strand.
TATTCCTGGCTCTGAATTTGCTCATTGCTATTTTTATGTTTTTGTGCATTATTTGTTGCCGTAATCAGGTTACTCATCAGTTACTCAGTACTTGAGTAGTTTTTTCACAACATACTTTTTACTTTTACTCAGTTAAATATTTGGGTGACTACTCCTTACTTTTACTTGAGTAATAAATCTCTAAAGTAACAGTACTCTTACTTGAGTAACATTTCTGGCTACTCTACCCACCTCTGTTTATAAATACATATTTCTGTTTTTTTTTTAAATAAATCATCAAAGTTACTTCAGATTAGTGTTGTCCTGAAACCAATAATTTGGTACCGGTACCAAAATTATTCTGATAATTTTCGGTACTTTTCATACTTTTTCTAAATAAAGGGGACCACACAAAAATGCCTTATTGGCTTTATTTTAACAAAAATTCTTAGCGTACATTAAACATACCGTATTTCCTTGGATTGCCGCAGGGCATATAGTATGCGCCTGCCTTGAATTACTGCTCGCTTCGCAAAATAATTAGTGCATGCTTAGTATTACTGCCTGGTCAAACTCGTCACGTCACGAGTGACACTTCCCCTGGGTGAATAATGTAAACAAAGCTGAAAGAGAGGCTGCAAATTCACAGGTGAGGTTAAATAATGATGGATTATGTTAGTCATGAGATTCAGCACTGTGACAAATGTTAGTGTGATGATCTGAATAGCAATGCTTCACCTAAGTGGCTTTAAAAACAGAGCTTTATATCAAGTCTGGTGTTCATGAGATGCCTCATGTATTACTAGTGTGTATGTGTTTACAGTAGTTGCTACATGGATACAGTTGTCAAATTTATATTGTGGTTTATTTCTAAGGAAACTGATCCACCTGGAGAGAGTGGCAGGGAGAGTGGCAGTAATCAGGAGGATATTCTGGACAAGCCCAACCAACCTGACCCTCAAAAAAAATTCCAGCTCAACAGCTATCAAACAGGATCCTCCATTTCCAAGCAAGTTGGTACAAGCAGTATCCATGGTTGCACTATAGATGCTCCATCAAGTGTGTTCTGTGTTTTCAGTGTGAAACGTTATGATGCACAGTTGCACTACAGCCCTACACTAAAGAGTAAAGATGAGAACTCTTCAAAGTTGTCTCCTTTGCTTTCATTTTAGTTGCTTTACCCTATAACAGGGGTAGGGAACCTATGGCTCTAGAGCAGGGGTCGGGAACCTTTTTGGCTGAGGGAGCAATAGAAGCCAAATATTTTAAAATGTATTTCTGTGAGAGCCATATAATGTTTTTTAAACATTGAATACAACTAAATGTGTGCATTTTTATGTAAAACAGGTGCGGTAGAACAGTCTTTTTCAACCACTGTGCCGTGAGATACAGTCTGGTGTGCCGTGGGAGATTATCTAATTTGGGTTAAAAATATTTTTTGCAAACCGGTAATTACAGTCTGAAAATGATGTGGTGTTGTTGAGTGGTCGGTGCTGTCTAGAGCTAATTGCTTTGTAGATGTCGGAAACAGGGGGAGGCAGTGTGCAGGTAAAAAAAAAAAAGGTGTGTAATGCTTAAAACATAAATAAACAAAAGGTTAATTCCCCTAAGAAAAGGCATTAAAGCTTAGGGAAGGCTATGCAGAGCAAATCTAAAATGAACTGGCTACAAAGTAAACAAAAAAACAGAATGCTGGACGACAGCAAAGAATTACTGTGGAGCAAACACAAAGTACATCCGAACATGACATGACAATCGACAATGTCCCCACAAAGAAGGATAAAAACAACAGAAAAATGTTTGACTGCTTAAACAAAGTAGATGCGGAAAGTAGCGCTCAAAGGAAGACATGAAACTGCTACAGGAAAATACCAAAAAAAGAGAAAAAGCAACCAAAATAGGAGCACAAGACAAGGAGTAAAACACTACACACAGGAAAACAGCAAACAACTCAAAATAAGTCACGGCGTGATGTGACAGGTGGTGACAGTACATCTACTTTGAGACAAGAGCTATATTGATGCATGCTTGGTTATGGTTTAAAGTCGTATCCAACAATTGTGACAACGACTTTTTACCGTCAACTGTGTTTAATTTTTTAATACATTTCTGCTGGTGGTGTGCCCCCGGATTTTTTAAAAGCAAAAAATGTGGCTTGGCTCAAAAAAGGTTGAAAAAACGGATGGAGGGATAAAAATGCATGAGAAGTTTTTACATTTTTAACACTGATTACCAGTGGAATTATTCATTACTTATTGTGTTAAGCAATGTAAAATAAGATTAATCTGAGAGCCAGTTGCAGTCATCAAAAGAGCCACAGGTTCCGTACCCCTGCTCTAGAGCCAGATGTGGCTTTTTTGATGACTGCATCTGGCTCTCAGACAAATCTTAGCTGACATTGTTTAACGCGATAATTATGAATAATTTCGCTGGTAATCACAGTGCTAAAAATAACGTGCAAATTATAAAACATTCTCATGCATTTATATCCATCCATCTGTTTTCTACCGCACCTGTTCAAAAAGTCGCATTAATGGTAATAAGTAATTTATGTCACGATGGTTGGGGGCTTGGAGCTTGCTGCGGGGTCGTTCTCCCAGGAAGGCAGACGGACTACTCGGGACATGACATTTAGGTAAAATCATGATTTAATTTTAACTAAAAAAATATACAAACAAAAATCGCTCACAGAGGAGGCACAACTTGGGCTAAAGAAAAAAAGCTAACGCATAAACAGACTAAGAACATAAATCAAACAAAACTTACTTGGCATGGCATGAAGCACGAAACTATGGCAAGGCATGAAACAAGTCAGCACAGGGCGACTGACTGGCAAAGACGAACTTAAATACTGCCTCTGATTAATGCTCGGGAAGCAGGTGAACGGGCATTTTGTCCACCAGAGACAGGTGGACAAAATGAGTAACCAAGGAAACCAGACAAGGGAGTGGAAAAAAACAGGAACTTAAAGAGTCCAAAGGACAAACAGTACATGGCCAAACAAAAACATGATCAACAGACATGACATTTTATGTATTATTGGTTAGCTTCAGAATAACAATGTTATTAAAAAGAATAAGAGACTTATTATACTCTAAAATGTTGGTCTTACTTAAAAATACACGCATTTAGTTGTATTCAGTGTTAAAAAATATGATATGGCTCTCACGGAAATACATTTTGAAATATGTGGCTTTCATGGCTCTCTCAGCCAAAAAGGTTCCCGACCCCTGCCCTATAACATCTGCATGACGTGAAATTATGATTGCTAATGTAAAAAAAAAAAGAAAAAGGAAACTTTCAGAGTGCTGCCCTGGAGCACTTTTGTGTCCCCACCAATCTCAAAATCAAACCTACTCCCTTGGTTTCAATACATGCGTAATCTGTTGAATCGCTTAAGCCGCCGAAATCTGAGTCTGAATCCGAGCTAATGTCGCTATATCTTTCTGTTCTATCCGCCATGTTTGGTTGTATTGGTATCACGCAGTGACGTCACAGGAAAATGGACGGGTGGCTATAGCGATGGTGAAAATCAGGCACTTTGAAGTAGTTTTTCGGGATATTGCGTGATGGGTAATATTTCGAAAAAAATTTTGAAAAATAGAATAAGCCACTAGGAACCGATTTTTATTGGTTTTAACTAGGGCTGTGAATCTTTGGGTGTCCCACGATTCGATTCAATATCGATTCTTGGGGTCACGATTCGATAATATATCGATTTTTTCGATTCTATTCGATTCTCGATTCAAAAACATTTTTTTTTCCCGATTTAAAAGGATTCTGTATTCATTCAATACATAGGATTTCAGCAGGATCTACCCCAGTCTGCCGACATGCTAGCAGAGTAGTAGATTTTTGTAAAAAGCTTTTATAATTGTAAAGGACAATGTTTTATCAACTGATTGCAATAATGTAAATTTGTTTTAACTATTAAACGAACCGAAAATATGACCAATACTTTTGGTTTTTTCTGTGTCGTGTTTGTGTCTCCTCAATTGCTCTGTTTATTGCAGTTCTGAGTGTTGCTGGGTCAGGTTTGGTTTTGGAATTGGATTGCATTGTTATGGGATTGCTGTGTATTGTTTTGTTGGATTGATTAAAAAAATTAAAAACAAAAAAAAACAAAAAATCGTTTTTTTTAAAATTTGAATCAATTCTGAATCGTACAACATAAACGATTCGATTCGTATTCGAATCGATTTTTTCCCACACCCCTCATTTTAACCCTTCTGAAATTGTGATAATGTTCCCCTTTAAGGAAGAATCTTGCAATAAGAAACATATGTTTAAGGTACCCTAAGATTTTTGTTCAAATAAAGCCAATAATTGAATTTTTGTGGTGCCCTTTATTTAGAAAAGTACCGAAAAATATCGAAATAATTTTGGTACCGGTACCAAAATATTGGTATCGGGACAACACTAGTATGCAGGTTGTTGGTAAACATGTAAACATCAACCCCCCCCCTCTCCAACCCCCAATGCATACATCCTGCTGTCAGATGACGACACACGTGCGCTACACTGCATGCACTGCAGGATGCGCATTCAGGTCATGTCACGCACTAAACATTGTGATGAGTCCGTCTATTTGGAACGCATTCCGTCACCGACAGAGGAGGATGCAAATATGCCCTGGAGTTAACATCAGAGTCAAACACAGACCTATCCTCCCAGGTGCGTTTGTTTATAGCACCTGCGCATGCCTTTGTGTGCATGGCGAACAGTATGTGGGCATCCATGCGTGCAACAGCTGCAAGTAAAGGAGCAAAGTCTCTGTTACACCTGCCTCCCCCGAAGCCACTTGTCACCTTAGACCGGGCAGGTGTGTTTGTGTTGTCTCACCGCCGCTCTGACGCAAAGGACAGAGCTGTCTCCTCTTTCGGGCTTGAAAAGAAGCGGCTCCCGTGCACGGGGATGCGTTAGCGTGTGTGCAGAGAGGCTGATGAGGTGGATGAATGTCGCTTATTGTCAGCCTCATCATACTCTTGAGTCCGAAAGACAGGATGGTTCGTGGCTGACTGACTGGTTGCCCGTGACAACCGCTGCTCCTTATAGCTGGCAAAACTAGGGGTGCCCAAACTCTTTCCTTGGAGGGACGCATTTCATCCGTTGAAGAAAACTTTTTTTTATTTTGGAAGGTTACCCTTCATCCACAATACTTATGTGAGACAAGAACACACGCAACTTTTTCTTTTTGGTGTATTTTTAATAGTGAACAGCTGCTCATAGAAGGCAGCTAACAATGTAGGTTGAGGGTGTCGAACTCATTTTAGATCGAGGGCCACATGGAGATCAGTACGGTACTAAACAGTCCCATGTGTGGCGAGGGGGGGGGGGGGGGGGGGCTTTAATCATTTTGCAATGCAGTCTGCAGAAAATGATGAAAGTGCCATTCTACATATCAACTGACACTGTGGTCAAAGCTGGATTTGCCACAGAACACGTTTTAAGATATTCAACACTCTACTGCCATTTGGCTGTCAAAGTTGACACTGCACCCCACAATTTGTCACGTGTCATGTGTCAGGTAAACCGTGACAAATGGGGTCATTTGAACCCCCTTTTCCGTTATGCCAATATACGCTGAGGTATCTGAACAGCAATATTTGTGTTTGGTGACAAAGCAGAGAGTACTCCCAGCATGCTTTGCGGGTTGCTTTGGACGTTTACTTTGTTTCCTGCCTATTCCGTATGGTGCTGTTGATCTTGTTTTTGTGATTTCAAAAGTTCCTAAGGTATGATTCTTACTGTAGATGAGATTATGCAGGTGGACTTAAAGGGATATGGATAGGTAGCTCCAAGAGGTAATTAACTGATCAATCAGAGTTAAAAAGCAGAGAGACAGTAATATTGATGGTGTTATTATAATGAAGGTTATCTATTTCTTTGTTTCCACCTCCTATTATTTCATCTCTCATCCCTTACTCAACCCCCTCCGCCCCCCTCTTGTGCTTTTAATTTAATTTCTACTTTCTACCTCGCAGTCTTTTTATATTCCCTCCAGTCGCCGCATCGCTATTTTGCTCCCACCGGCAGTCTCGCCGGTCAATATTTAAATCTCCTTTCATTACTGCAGAAAAGCGAAATTGTCAGATATCGCCATCCTCTGCAGAATCCAAACATTCCAGCCTGAATAATGGCACAGGTTTGAATCCCCATTATGATGCGGGCTGCCCGATCCTGCTGCAGTGCACTGGAGCAGGCTTTATGCTGATTACCTGCGTCAAATCTGATGGAGTCCCACTGACCTCTCTGGCCCGCAATGTGGCCGTGACCGGGGGTGGGCTTCCATTTGTAATTAAGCAAGAAAAAGGAAAATCTATTACAGAATGCAGAGCGTGGAAGTGAGGTTTTGTGGAATAAAACAGTGGATGCACCCTCTCTTTCCTGGAGATAGGTATCAATTACATTTGAACTGATACTACTACCAAATCAGTACTTTTAAAAGGGTGCTGCAAACGTTACTTAAAAATGGAAAATATGCACATTTTTAATGTAAAAACAGACAAAAACGGTAGAAAATGGATGGATGGAGTTTTGTGACGGTCAAGTTGAACAGCCTAGTAATTGAAATAGTTCATTTATACAATGGTACCTCAACTTAAAAATGCCCCAACTTAAGTGTTTTGAGATAAGATTTGTCTCTCAGCTAATTGACATGCTTTTAGTTAGGGACGGCGTGGCGCAGTGGGGGAGTGGCCGTGCGCAACCCGAGGGTCCCTGGTTCAAATCCCACCTAGTACCAACCTTGTCACGTCCGTTGTGTCCTGAGCAAGACACTTCACCCTTGCTCCTGATGGGTGCTGGTTGGCGCCTTGCATGGCAGCTCCCTCCATCAGTGTGTGAATGGGTAAATGTGGAAGTAGTGTCAAAGCGCTTTGAGTACCTTGAAGGTAGAAAAGCGCTATAGAAGTACAACCCATTTATTTATTTATTTAGTTGCCAATCAAACTTTGAGGTACAAGCATCCCCACCATTAGTTGTAGCAAATGCCAGAAAGATCCCATTAAAATATGACCTGAACTTCTTATAGCTAAAGATGGACATACCATGAATTGCGGACTTAAAGCCGCTTCTAGTTTCCTACACTTTGAACCCTGCAGCTTATAAGATGGTGCGTGTTGCGATCCGCTACTCGGATCTTCACAGGTTGTTGTTTTGTTCTCTTGTTTTGTATATCTCTCCGTACGACTCTTTATTTCCTGTTTGCTTTGTCACCATGGTAGCGTATTAGTTCACCTGCCCCTCGTTTTCTACACACACCTGTTTCTACTTGATTACTGCCATAAATAAGCCGGCCACTTTTCATTATTCTTTCTGGGACTCTAATTTGCTCACATGCAACAAGTTACGACTGCTATTTCACGTATGTATATTCTCGCTAGCTTTTCACGCTACGCTTTGTTTTATTCCAGCTCTCACGCTGATGATTTGTTTTTCCTTTTTGTGTGCCTTCGTGCCAAGTTTGTGTTTATCTGTTTGTTCTTCCTTGCCTTCGTTGCTAGCGCTTTTGTTTGCCTTTGTGCTTAGCTCCAGTATTTACAAGACGATGTCGTTTCAGAGGGTAGGAGTTACCATTTATGACAAAGAAAACTGTGCAATGTTGTCTTTTAAAATATTATAAGAGGAGTCACATAGTCTTGACTTTGAGGGCAGGAGAAAGCAGCAGAAACCTTCACGTTACTTTTATGACAGCATCGTAACCCCGCCGTTATTTGCTAGCTGAACAGCAAGACTTGACATCCCTTCATGGTTGCAGACTTAGATAGGACAGCTTTAGTCTTGAGTGCGGATACACCATCCCCTCAGACTTGAGCGGTGAGCGTGAATTAACAGAAGAAGCCCGTTCACAGTCCAGTTGAGATCGATTTAGAATGCCCTGAGACTCTAAGTCACTGGTATGTGTTAGTGACAGTAAGAAAAGCCTGCTCAGTTTACGTGCAGTCATGACGAATAGTGTGATTAATTTTGATTCGTATATGGCAACATGTTTTTTTATTTTATCAATCACATGCGTTAACACATTAACATTGACTACCCAAATATATATATATATATATATATATATATATATATATATATATATATATACAGTATATATATATATATGTATATACATACATACATACATATATACGTATATATCCATCCTGCCATTTTCTACCGCTTTTCCCTTTTTGGGGTCGCGAGGGGTGCTGGAGACTATCTCATCTGCAGTCGGGCAAAAGTCGGGGTACACCCTGGACGTATATATATATATATATATATATATATATATATATATATATAGATACACATTGTGTGTGTGTATATATATATTAGGGGTGTGGGAAAAAAATGTATTCAAATTTCAATCGCGATTCTCACGTTGTGCGATTCAGAATCGATTGTCATTTTTTTCTAAATCTATTTTTTTAACTTATTTAATTATTTTTTTATCAATCCCGCAAAACAATATACAGCAATACCATAACAATGGAATCCAATCCCAAAACCAAACCTGACCCAGCAACACTCAGAACTGCAATAAATATATATATGTATATATATATGTGTATATCCATCCATCCATCCATCCATCTTCTTCCGTTTATCCGAGGTCGGGTCGCGGGGGCAACAGCCTAAGCAGGGAAACCCAGACTTCCCTCTCCCTAGCCATTTCGTCCAGCTCTTCCCGGGGGATCCCGAGGTGTTCCCAGGCCAGCCGGGAGACATAGTCTTCCCAACGTGTCCTGGGTCTTCCCTGTGGCCTTCTACTGGTTGGCCATGCCCTAAACACCTCCCTAGGGAGGCGTTCGGGTGGCATCCTGACCAGATGCCCGAACCACCTCATCTGGCTCCTCTCGATGTGAAGGAGCAGCGGCTTCACTTTAAGTTCCTCCCGGATGGCAGAGCTTCTCACCCTATCTCTAAGGGTGTGTATATATATATATATATATATATATATATATATACTGTACGTCCAGGGTGTACTCCGCCTTCCGCCCGAATGCAGCTGAGATAAGCTACAGCACCCCCTGCGATCCCAAAAAGGGACAAGCGGTAAAAAATGGATGGATGGCCTTCCCGGCCAACACCTCACCTATGCGCTTTTGGAAGAATAGTCGAAAATTCCAATAAACACACACATCCCAGAAGAGTTGAAGCGGTAATAGCTGCAAAAAGTGGACCGACATCATGTTGAACCCTATGGGTTAGGAATGGGATGGCACTTCAAGTTCATATGTGAGTCAAGGCAGGTGGCCAAATACTTTTGGCAATATAGTGCATGATTTATATCCAGTTATATGTTCCAAGAACTTTTAAAAGGTTTATTCTAAAAGCTTTTTGGTGACGTTTAAGATGGATAACGTAGCAGAATAATACAAAAAATTATTTCCTGCACGTTATTCCTAATTAGACACTTCGATTCCCTCCGTGAGCTTCCAGCAAGCACTTGACTGGTAGCTGGTGTGCATATTCACCAGCCGCATGTTTCTAATGTAATCTCAGGCCTGAGATCATCAGTGTCAAGTCCAATGTGTAATGTCGCCGATGGCGTTACAGTGCCAGGAACGACCTTCAGGCCATGGGGGAAATGTCCCAGGGAGCTCCCGACGGACCGTGAGACAAAGACAAAAAAGATTTTTAATTGCTGCGCACACACTTGGAAGAAGAAGAAAAAAAAAAACTTCAAAAGACGGAATTGTGATGTTAATTTTGCACATGCTCTAGTAGCAGCTCTATAGACCTAGATAATGATAATGAGCGGGGAGAGAGGGGTGGGTGAGTGGGCGGAGCAGCGGAGGTCAGCCAAGATTAATTGTGGGGGGATGTAAATTTCATTCGTCACATGCAGATTGATGTCAGTTTTAATTGAATTAAAACAATGCGACTGCCGCTCCGCTTGGAGCCGAGGAAGAATGGTGATGGAGTGACTCGGAGAACGCTTAAGAGAAAACGGGTGGCTGGGGATGACGCACACGGAGAAAGACTGACTGGAGGGGGAGGAACTGTCGGAAGATGACCCCAAACTAATGAGCTGTCGTTCTCCACCCCCTTCTACTAATAATACACGTTGATGATCAATGGTGCTGCTGGCTGGATTCAGAGGGTATGGAAGTGCGTGAGCGTAAATATCTTAATACGCCGATAAACGTTGACAGAAGTGGAGGAAAAATGGCTAAAAAAACAAAACCAAAATCTCCTTCCAACGGGAAACATTGACGGGCACCTTTATTAGGTATCAAAAATTAAAAAAACATGACTGATTAATTGATGTGAGGTATGGACTTAGCTACACTGCACACTATATACCGCATTTTCCGGACTATAATCTTTTTTTCCCAAAACTTTGAATCCTGCGGCTTATAAATCGGTGCCGCTAATTAATATATTTTTCTTCGCCAACCGCCATAATGTTTTTTTATACAATAAATCATGTTCATATAACACAGACAGAGACACTGAAAAGGTGTGTTATTTTTTATGCTATGGCGCTATCTTTTGGGCAAGTTCAATCACTGGAAGTGTGGCGGGGTTGACAATGTACTTCATGTTTCGCGCCTTGACCCGAAAGAAAAGCCGTCCATAGCGTTTCTGCTGTAAAAGGTTCTTCGTTCATCACACCAAGCAACGTTTGTTAGTTTTACAATAAAACTAAAACTGTTGATTGGCAACACTAAATTGGCCCTAGTGTGTAAATGTGAGTGTAAATGTTGTCTGTCTATGTGTTGGCCCTGCGATGAGGCGGCGACGTGTCCAGGGTGTATTCTGCCTTCCGCCCATGTGCAGCTGGGATAGGCTCCATCCAGCACCCCCCATGACCTCAAAAGGGACAAGCGGTAGAAAATGGATGGATGTTTATACTTACTAAACCGTCCCATGTGTGAGGTCTGCAGGTGTTTTCTAATGCATATTTGTACATGCTATCATAGTGTAATTAAAGCTAGCGTCGTTAGTATTAGCTAATATTCCCACATGTTTACAGGTGTCTGTATTAGTATTGTTTACTTACAACGGCATTCTTTTTGTTTTGTTTCAGTTTCGGAAACCCACAAAAACATCACCATGGAATTATTGAGTTTGTTTAGCTGATTGGAGAGCGAGGTTCAGCAGCTAGTGGGTACATGACAATGACTTCTATTCAAAAAATAAACAAAGTTTGGTTTGTGAATTAAAAAAATAAAACACACACACACATATATATATATATATATAGTATTATACATATTATAAGTATATTTTAGTATATAGTTGTATATACTTATATTATAGGTGTTTTTAACACAACATTGTTAAAAACATACATACAGTATATATTTGTATGTATATATATATATATATATATATATATATAGTGTAAAATGGCCCCCCATACTTACATTTCAGTTATCGGTTCTTGGTGGAAAAAGTTTAGACACCCCTGATTGGAAATTTTAGAAGCCACTCTATATTCAAAAAAATAAACAAAGTTTGGTTTGTGAATTTAAAACATAAAACAATACTAACTTATGAATTTAAATGTGAAACAGTACAGTAATTGTAATAAACTCTGTTAAATGGGAAACTGAACAATAATATTTTCGTACATGCAGGTTATGCAGTTCAACAGCCGTATTATTAATATTGTATTTAATCATTACATGAGAAAAAACAACAGCAAAAATGTAAGGAAGAAGTGCAAAAAGCTGAACATTTCTAACTAATAATTAATAATACACTTAATGCTGACACAAGGTCTGTTTTTAGCATTTTTTTTTTCCTGAAAACATATCAATATGGCCCCTGCATACATCAACATTACAGTATGCGGCCCTTTGTAGAAAAAAATTAGACACCCCTGAACTCAAGTATGGATATTTTGATTGGATAATTGATATTAAAGCATAAAGATCTGGTATGGGCGATATCAATATTTCAGTATTGAACGGCACATCACTAATTTCCAAAAGGCTAACAACCTGCCATTTATCGAACGTGATGATCTCCATTACTTTAAATGATGGCGGTATGGGAATATTCGACTCACATATAGTGCGGCTGTTTAATTAAAATCGCTGTGATTGGCCGATGGCCCGTTGGCACATTTTCACTTTGGTACTTGAACACAAAAGTTTTGGGCACTCCTGGTCGAAGGTATGCAACAAGGTGCAAATTGTGCTTTTTGAGCAGTAAATAGTTGACATATTGAAATTGTTCTCTTTGCTTTGTCTACACCAGGCATGTCAAACAGGCGGTCCGCTGGCCGGATCAGGCTGGCAGACAGGTTCAAAGTAAACTCAAGCTGCATTTTTTAATTAAATAAATTTCTGTTCTAAATATGACCACTGGATGTCGCAACAGCAATTCTGTTAGGCAAGCAAGTAGCTCACTGTGAAGCGGGGCTACAAATCCTCCCACTCGATGCAACGTAAAACAAAAAGGAGTATGTGGATGGGGGCGTGGCCTGCGGGCCTGCAGCGAAGCGGGTTGTGCCAGGAACGGCCTCGAAGTCAGCGACAGGTGCGTAAATGGCCCACTTGGGCCTTGTTATTTAATCACCTGTCGCTCTGTATAAGCAGCAACCGGGAGGAGAGACGGGGTTGGAGCTGGAGGAGAGCTGGAGTGAGAGCAAGAGCGTGTCGGACACAGAAAGAAAATTGTAGAAATGCAACACAGAAACTTGATTTGGGAAGAATAAATCTATATTGTGAACCTGAACCGGGCTCTCATGTCGGTGTGTGGTGGTCAAAAGAACCCACTGGGCGGCAACCTCCACAAAGTAAAATAAACAATTGATAACCCCACTTAAAATACTACATGTGACACTTTACATTGATATAGTTCTGTGGAAATGATTGTCTAAAGCAGTGGTTCTCAAATGGGGGTACGTGCACCCCTGGGGGTACTTGAAGGTATGCCAAGGGGTACGTGAGATTTTTTTTAAATATTCTAAAAATAGCAACAATACAAAAATCCTTCATAAATATATTTATTGAATAATACTTCAACAAGATATGAATGTAAGTTCATGAACTGTAAAAAGAAATGCAACAATGCAATATTCAGTATTGACAGTTAGATTTTTTGTGGACATGTTCCATAAATATTGATGTTGAATATTTCTTTTTTTGTGAAGAAATGTTTAAAATTAAGTTCATGAATCCAGATGGATCTCTATTACAATCCCCAAAGAGGGCACTTTAAGTTGATGATTACTTCTATGTGTAGAAATCTTTATTTATTTGTGCGCGTGTGTGCGTGTGTGTGTGTGTGTGTGCGTGTGTTAGTGTGTGTGTGTGCGTGCGTGTGTGTGTGTGTTTTGTCTCGTCTTGTCTTGTCTCATACTAACAGTGGTACTATTGTTTTGTTAGTGTACAGGAGTTGTTCTTGTTTTTGTGTGTATGGTATTGTTCTTGTATTGCATTGTTTATGTTAAATGTGGATTGAGTGATAAGGGTTGGGATATTATAAGCATCTGCTTCATCCAACCCCTTTTCAAGCCTTGCACAAATGTTTCTGCCAAGGTGTAAAAAAAAAATGTGTTGTTGTACTGTGCAGGTTCGAAATAAATACTTCAAACCATGCTGGAGCCTATCTCAGCTGCATTCGGGCGGAAGGCGGTGTACACCCTGGACAAGTCGCCACCTCATCACAGGGCCAACACAGATAGACGGACAACATTCACACTCACATTCACACACTAGGGCCAATTTTGCGTTGCCAATCAACCTATCCACAGGTGCATGTCTTTGGAGGTGGGAGGAAGCCGGAGTACCCGGCGGGAACCCACGCATTCACGGGGAGAACATGTAAACTCCACTCAGAAAGTTCCCGAGCCCGGGATTGAACCCAGGACTACTCAGGACCTTCGTATTGTGAGGCAGATGCACTAACCCCTCTCCCACCGTGCTGCCCTACTTCAATTCAATTCATTTGATTTGATATATTTGGGACATTCCGGAGTGTTAAAAAGAACAGAACACCGTGCCACCAAACCGTGACAAGATCCGAACCGTGCACTGCAAAAAGTTGGTGTTCAAAAACAAGAAAAAAAAAATCCAAAAATTAGAGGTGTTGAACTAAGAAAAATTATCTGCCAATAGAAGAAGACAATTTGGCTTGTCAAAACTTTCCAAAACAAGTTAAATCAGCTAACCTCAAGAACCCCCAAAATACCTTAAAATACTGTAAGTATATTCTCTCTAATAACAAGGGCACTTTCCTTGGTAGAAAAAAATAGACCTTTTTTCTCAATATGTTGAAAATATTCTTAAATAGGTAAATGCTAGTGCCATTAACTTGACATAATGATATGCGCTCGGCATCATGATTTTTTTTTCATGCTTGAATTAAGAAATGATTACTTTAAAAAAGTAGTTTTATATTTGTGAGTGTTGACGCAGCTTTGCAACAGTTGATATTCTAGTTTCAAGCGTATTTTACTCAACATAGGCCATAAAATCTCAGCAACAAGCTGTAATATCTTACTGAGATCATTTAGGACCAAAACACTTAAAACAAGTATAACACTAACATAAAATCTGCTTAGTGAGAAGAATTATATTATCAGACAAAAAATAAGCAAATAACACCCTTATTTGAGATATTTAAAGGCCTACTGAAATAAGATTTTCTTATTTAAACGGGGATAGCAGGTCTGTTCTATATGTCATACTTGATCATTTCGGGATATTGCCATATTTTTGCTGAAAGGATTTAGTAGAGAACATCGACGATAAAGTTTGCAACTTTTGGTGCTGATAAAAAAGCCTTGTCTTAACCGGAAGTCGCAGACGATGACGTCACAAGTGCGGGGGCTCCTCAGGTCCTCACATTGTTTACAATGGGAGCTTCCAGCAGCAAGAGCTATTTGGACCGAGAAAACGACAATTTCCCCATTAATATGAGCGAGGATGAAAGATTTGTGGATGATGATATTGATAGCGAAGGACTAGAAAAAAAAAGGTGATTGCATTGGGACGGACTCAGATTTTTTTAGACACATTTACTAGGATAATTTTGGGAAATCCCTTATCTTTCTATTGTGTTGCTAGTGTTTTAGTGAGATTAAATAGTACCTGATAGTCGGAGGGGTGTGTCCACGGGTGTCTTGAGGCCAGTGTCTGAGGGAAGTTGACGGCAGATACAAGGACGGCGCAAACTCTGCAGATCTCCGGTAAGAGGCGACTTTTTAACACAATTTTCTCACCGAAACCCGCCTGTTGACAAGTGGTCACTTGAACACTCTGATCCATAGTAAAGCTTCACCTCCAGGAATTTTAAACAAATAATCACCGTGTGTTTGTGTGGCTAAAGGCTAAAGCTTCCCAACTCCATCTTTCTACTTTGACCTCTCCATTATTAATTGAACAAATTGCAAAAGATTCAGCAACACAGATGTCCAGAATACGGTTTAATTGCACGATGAAAAGAGACTACTTTTAACCGCAAATAGTGCTGCGCTAATATTTCCTGACAGTCAGTGACGTCACGCCCACGCGTCATCATTTCGCGACGTTTTCAACAATAAAACTCCGCGGGAAATTTAAAATTGCAATTTAGTAAACTAAAAAGGCCGTATTTGTTACGATGGTTCGGCATCGTGGTACCGGGTTCGATTTCCTCGAGGATGCGTCAAACGAAGAACACAACAAAGGTAAGATCTAACAAATTTATTAACAAAAAGTGATCTCTGAACAAAAACACTGGAGCTAATAAAAAGGGAAACAAAAGACGCTAGCGTGAAAGCTAGGAAATATAAAGAACTAAGACTTGGCACGATGGCACAAAAAGTAAAAACAAAGATGATTAGCATGTGAGCTAAAGATGACAATAAGGTGGCTTAGCTAATGAGCTAGCGAGAAAAACATACCTGACGTTACTTGTTGCATGTGAGCAAATTAGAGTCCCAGAAAGAATAAACAGAAGAGGCTGGCTTATAAAGGAGGGTGATTAGCTGAAGCAGGTGTGCGGACCGAGTGTAGCAGGTGAACTAATGAGTAACCATAGTGATGGACAAAACAGGAAATAAACGGGTCAGACGGAGAATGAAACAAAGATGGAAAAATAAACAACATGTGAAGATCCAAGTCACAGATTGCAACAGTATTGGCATGTGTTGCAATGTTAATATTTCATCATTGATATATAAACTATCAGACTGCGTGGTCGGTAGTAGTGGGTTTCAGTTAGGCCTTTAATCTTACTTAGATTTCAGTTTTTTGCAGTATGGATTTGGCACACCCCTAATGTCCTCAGGGTTGCAGCTTATTTCCGGCGAGCTCAAACGTGTGCAACACAAACTTTTTTTTTCCCACACAAATCTGCAATGCCGCATTACTCATACAGTAAGTAAGTGGGCTCGGTGTGTTTACCATATGTGCACGTAGGCGCGAGGGAAAAGTCAACTTCCCTTCCATTCCTTCCTGAGTGACACTTTCAGGTGTGATTGGATCATCCATTTGCCCACGGGGGACATTGGACACCACGCATTCACACCCCAACATATAGAACATGTTCCAGTTCAGAGCACCTCTTATCTCGCACACTCTCATATCGGCCCCAAACCACTTCCTCTCCAGTCGTGCCAACACCGCCCAGAGGGTTCATCTTTACTAGACTTCCATGATATATGATTTCACACCGTAAAAGCCACGGCGAGTGGTATTCACGCACACGCACAAGCACACACACACACACACACACGCTCGCTGACGTTTTATAAGGTTATATGAAGTGATCACGCTTCCTAAAGGTGACCTTATAGATGTGCAGCCTTTTACTGCAATGAGGCACCGTCTCGGGTCACCTCAACTTCACGGCGCCCAATGCACAGCTTATATGCATGCCTGATGCCCAGGCAGCCACCCCGAGGAGGGAAGGGCGATGAGGATACCGTGACGTGCGATGGATGACTTGTTAATGGAATGTAACGCCGACGGGGGAGTTGAGCGGCACCGAGAGGCACGCTTCATTTTGCTACGGTTGCCGTCAGCTAAACCCCTCATCCGGCTGGCATGTTCCAGCGCCAGGCGCCCATGGCTGCTATGTAAATAGCTATACATAACACCAGCGAGAGGGTGTATAATCTGCTAATTCATGCAACAAGACACATGATGGATTTCAATCCTCTACTTCCGTTAAAATGCATTGAATTGTGACATTTCCTTAAGAAGGCCTCAATCTACATTGTCCAAGTGACACAATTAAACGTTTTTTTTGCTTCTGAGTAGGGTTGTACGGTATACCGGTATTCGTATAGTACCGCGATACAAATTAATCATATTCGGTACTATACAGCCTCAGAAAACTACCAGTTTACTAACCCTCTGTCGTCGTCACGTCGTGTCATTGCTGGTTTACGAGTAGACGAGCATGTTCGGCAGTGCACAATCACAGAGTACTTACAAGCAGACACAGTGTGTAGACAGAAAAGAGAGGACCGACACATTTTGGCTTAAAAACTAAAGATAGGATAGGATAGGTATTTATGTAATTGCCCAAGTACAACGAAACTTTGTTTTCAGTACAAACCTGTTCAAGATTAGACAAACAAACAGTGTACAGGGTTACAGAACAAGAACGCTGATACGGCGCCAAAAGGCGCCCCGTAAAAGATGGGAAAATGATAAACGCTGGGGGCCCAGTCTGGAGTGGGGAAAAAACCTCCATAGCAAAGCACATATACATATTACGACATACATCTTGAGATATCTAGCAACAGAAGGAAGGTAGTTCAAGGTCATGGTGGTAGGCCGCAGCTCTCAGGCGCTGACCATCCATTCATCACCCCTATGGGATTTTTATAAACTCCTGAAATATGTCCCTGCACACATGAGGATTTTGAATATGACTAATGTATGATCCTGTAATGACTTGGTATCGGATTGAAACCAAAATTTGTGGTATCATGCAAAACTAATGTAAAGTATCAAAACACAGAAGAAAAGTGATTATTACATTTTAACAGAAGTGTAGACAGAACATGTTGAAAGAGAAAGTAAGCAGATATTAATAGTAAATGAACAAGTAGATTAATATTCATTTTCTACCACTTGTCCTCAATAATTTTGACAAAATAATAGAATAATGAATGATACAATATGTTACGGCATACGCCAGCAGACTAAATTAGGAGCCTTTGTTTGTACTTACTAATCCAAGACATCTTGTATGTTCACTTTTTTATTTAAGGACAAACTTGCCATACGAAACATATGTTTAATTTACCCTTGTATTTTTTGGTTAAAAGAAAGCCAATAATGCAATTTTTTATGGACCCTTTTATTTAGAAAAGTACTAAAAAGTACCAAAAAGTAGCAAAAAAATTTTGGTACCAGTACCAAAGTATTGGTACCCGTACAACACTACTTCTGACAAATTCAGATTAGTTTACAGCAGCTTAAAGAGAAACAAAACATTTATTCAATAACCAGCCTCTTCTGCAGTGTTTTAAAAAGAGATAGTTTTAAGTTAAATATCAGCAAAACCTACTCAGTGGTCTAGTGGTTAGAGTGTACGCCCTGAGATCGGTAGGTTGTGAGTTCAAACCCCGGCCGATTCAAACCAAAGACTATAAAAATGGGACACATTACCTCCCTGCCTAGCACTCAGCATCAAGGGTTGGAATTAGGGGTTAAATCACC
Source organism: Nerophis ophidion (assembly GCF_033978795.1). Classification (NCBI taxonomy): domain Eukaryota; kingdom Metazoa; phylum Chordata; class Actinopteri; order Syngnathiformes; family Syngnathidae; genus Nerophis; species Nerophis ophidion. Next base: position 17,096,073 of record NC_084629.1, read on the forward strand.
AAAAATGATTCCCGGGCGCGGTACCGCTGCTGCTCACTGCTCCCCTCACCTCCCAGGGGGTGATCATGGGTATGGGTAAAATGCAGAGGACACATATTACCACACCTAGTGTGTGTGTGACAGTCATTGGTACTTTAACTTTATAACAAACAGGAGTTAAAACAAATGTGTGATGTATAAATACAGGCAGGACATGTACAGGGTGAGTTCAAACCCCGGTCCAGTCATACCAAAGACTATAAAATGGAACCCATTACCTCCCTGCTTGGCACTCAGCATTAAAGATTGGAATTACGGGTTGAATCCCCAAAATGATTCTCGAGCGTGGCCACCGCTGCTGCTCACTGCTCCCCTCACCTCCCAGGGGGTGGAACAATGGGATGGGTCAAATGCAGGGGACGAATTTCACCACACCTAGTGTGTGTGTGTGACTATCAGTGGTATCTTAACTTTTTACATAACTTTGAGTATTTATTTGATGATCAATATGGCCACAACCGGCAGCCTAAACAACATCTAGACCAGGGGTCACGAATGCAGGGCCCGCGGGCAAAAGGTCGCCCGTAAGGACCAGATGAGTCGCCCGCTGGCCTGTTCTAAAAATAGCTCAAATAGCAGCACTTACCAGTGAGCTGCCTCTATTTTTTTAAATTGTATTTATTTACTCGCAAGCTGGTCTCGTGTTGCTCGACATTTTTAATTCTAAGAGAGACAAAACTCAAATAGAATTTGAAAATCCAAGAAAATATTTTAAAGACTTGGTCTTCACTTGTTTAAATAAATGCATTTATTTTTTTACTTTGCTTCTTATAACTTTCAGAAAGACAATTTTTGAGAAAAAATACAACCGTAAAAATGATTTTAGGATTTTTAAACACATATACCTTTTTACCTTTTAAATTCCTTCCTCTTCTCGCCTGACAATTTAAATTAATATTGAAGTAAATTGATTTTTTTTTTATTGTAAATAATAATGAATACATTTTTAATTTAATTATTAATTTTAGCTTCTGTTTTTTCGACGAAAAATATTTGTGAAATATTTCTTTAAACTTATTATGATTAAAATTCAAAAAAATATTCTGGCAAATCTAAAAATTCTTTAAAATAAAATTTAAATCTTATTTCAAAGTCTTTTGAATTTCTTTTAAAATTTTTGTTCTGAAAAATCTAGAAGAAATAATGATTTGTCTGTTGGAAATATAGCTTGGTCCAATTTGTTATATATTCTAAAAAATTGCAGATTGGATTTTAACCTATTTAAAACATGTCATCAAAATTCTAAAATTATTCTTTATCAGGAAAAATTACTAATGATGTTCCATAAATTTTATTTTTAATTTTTTTTCCAAAATATTTGAATTAGCTATTTCTTCTCTTCTTTTTTTCGGTTGAATTTTGATTTTTAAAGAGTCGAAATTGAATATAAACCATGTTTCAAAATGTAATTTTCATTTTTTCCTGTTTTCTCCTCTTTTAAACAGTTAAATTAAGTGTTGTTTTTATCATCCGTAGAAGGAAAAAAAAAGTACGATGGAATGACAGACAGAAATACCCTTTTATATATATATATATATATATATATATATATATATATATATATATATATATATATATATATATATATATATATATATATATACATATACATATACATATACATATACATATACATATACATATACATATACATATACATATACATATACATACATACATATACATACATATACATACATATACATACATATACATACATATACATACATATACATACATATACATACATACATATATATATATATATATATATATATATATATATATATATATATATATTAAAGGTAAATTGAGCTAATTGGCTATTTCTGGTAATTTATTTAAGTGTGTATCAAACTGGTAGCCCTTCGCATTAATCAGTACCCAAGAAGTAGCTCTTGGTTTCAAAAAGGTGGGTTACCCCTGATCTAGACAATATGACAATTCCTCCCAAACGCACCCCAGGATATCACGATCCAATTGATTCAATCTTTCATGTAATCGAGGTCTTTCAGGACGCTTTCCTTAAGCAGCCAGTCTATTTAAACTGTTTCACCCACCGTCGAATGCGCTCAACGTTGGGGTGGATCGATGCCAAATCCTTTAGTAAAAGCACGCAGCGCCGTGACATTGGCATTTGTTTTAGCAACTTTAAGCACACCCGAACGCCTTCTGTTGAAGAGTTGCCATTTTGAGGGTAAACAAACACGTGGTCTTCCAACAATTGAACGTCGTGGAAAGAATTACATGACCACAACGGTGAAATTGTAACACAATACAACTTGGATAACTCCAGTATCAAATCACCATTGATTCAGTCAATTACAATGCTTTAGAACTTCATAAATGTGTGACGATTTTGGCGTATTCTTTTTGAATCCTCCTGTATTAAACAATAACATATTGAAAAATAGTGGTGCAACGATTCGTCAACAAATATCGACAATTGTCGTGATGTTATCACTCGTGTTCTTCCGACCTGATGCCGTCAGCACGGCCACTCGCACAACATCGCAGGTAAAAATATGTTAAGTGTGGGGACATTTCGTCCTATTCGTGTTAAAGGGGAACTGCACTTTTTTGGGGATTTTGCCAATCATTCTCAATCCTCAAAAGAGAAAAGCACACATATATCTTTTTAAATGCATTCTAACGAGTATATAAACAATTAAAAGGGAGTCGCTCTAGTCTGCCTATAGAGCCCTTAAAAAACATCCAAACACCTCCATTAATGTTTTATATGCATGATGAAAGTATATATGTAATGTAGTAACGGGCACATTTATAATAACATATGAATTAAAGTGAAGTGAATTATGTTTATATAGCGCTTTTCTCAAGTGACTCAAAGCGGTTTACATAGTGAAACCCAATATCTAAGTTACATTTAAAACCAGTGTGGGTGGCACTGGGAGCAGGAGGGTAAAGTGTCTTGCCCAAGGACACAACGGCAGTGACTAGGATGGTGCAATCGGGGATCAAACCTGCAACCCTCAAGTTGCTGGCACGGCCGCTCTACCAACCGAGCTATACCGCTTAATATTTATGTATTATGATCACTTTAAATCAGGGGTCTCAAACTCAAATTTACCTGGGGGCCACTAGATGCAGAAACTGGGTGAGGCTGGGCCGCAAGAAAAGATTTCTTGAACAAATCCAACAAGCACTTTTTAATGAGTTCACCTTCTATGAATGGCTTTCCCGCCCTAGCAACATACTTGCCAATTCTCACGATTTTTCTGGGAGACTCCTGAATTTCAGTGCACCTCCCGACAATCTACTAGTGCAACTACTCTCCCGAAATTTCCCCAATTTTCACCCGGCCGACATTATTAAGGGCTGCCGTGACTGCACTGCCTTTAATGTCCTCTACAACAGTGGTTCTCAACCTTTTTTCAGTGATGTACCCCCTGTGAACATTTTTATATTCAAGTACCCCCTAATCAGAGCAAAGCATTTTTGGTTGAAAAAAAAGAGATAAAGAAGTAAAATACAGCACTATGTCATCAGTTTCTGATTTATTAAATTGTATAACAGTGCGAAATATTGCTCATTTGTAGTGGTCTGTTTTGAACTATTTGGAAAAAAATATATAAAAATAACTAAAAAACTTCTTGAAAAATAAACAAATGAATCATTTGTAAATAAAGATTCCTACACATAGAAGTAATCATCGACTTAAAGTGCCCTATTTGGGGATTGTAATAGAGTACCTTTCGGATTCATCAACTTAACTCAACTTTTTTTCACAAAAAAAGAAATCTTTAACATCAATATTTATGGAACGTGTCCACAAAAAGTCTAGCTGTCAACACAGAATGTTGGATTGTTGTATTATTCTTCCACAGTTCATGAACTTACATTCATACTTCATTGAAGTATTATTCAATAAACATATGTATAAATGATTTATGAATTGCTGCTGTTTTTTAGAATACCTTCAAGTATCTGCAGGGGTCCGCGCACCCCCAAAAGAAGACTACTGCTCCACTACATGTCATCACGCTCGCTTTTATATCACACAACCAATGTGCCGGCTATGTATCATGTTGTGTGAGACTTGTTCAGAACAACATCAGTGGCTGCAAGACATACTTGTTCAACAGCCATACAGGTCACACTGAGGGTGCCGTATAAACAACTTTAACACTGTTACAAATATGCGCCACACTGTGAACCCACACCAAACAAATGACAAACCCTTTTTGGGAGAATTTCCGCACCCTTACACAACTGAAACACAAGAGAACAAATACCCAAAATACCGTGCAGGGCTACAATTTACAACACCTCAACCAACGCAAGTAGGGAGGGTGGGGGTGTGGGGGGTTGGTGGTAGCAGGGGTGTGTATATTGTAGCCCGGAAGAGTTAGGCCTGCATGGGATTCTGGGTAATTGTTCTGGTGTGTTTATGTTGTGCTACGATGCGGATGTTCTCCTGAAATGTGTTTTTTATTCTTGTTTGGTGTGGGTTCACAGTCTGGCACAAAAGTTTTTTTTACGGCCACCCTTAGTGAGACGTGTGTAGTAGCTGTTGATCAAATATATCTTGCAATAACACACTTGTGTCTCACATAACCAGATGCAACATACAACTGGGCTTGCACACAGTCAGTTCAGGATATAGGGGGCGTTAAAGGCAGGGCCATTATCGCACTCCCTGAATATTGTTGATCTGGTAAAAATTGACAAGGGCTCCAAGAGAATTGGTGCCCTGAAATTCAGGGGTCTCCCGGGAAAAGTGGGGACGGTGGCAGGCATGACCTATGAAGCGCCGTTCATATTAAACTCGCGGGCCGCAGCAACATTAAATTTTTGTATCAAATCGAGGGCCGCATAGTAACGAGTCCCGGGCCGCATTTGGCCCGCGGGCTGCATGTTTGAGACCCCTGCTTTAAACATACGCGGCACATTAATGTAAACACACACCACGAAGTTCGTTTTTTTTCTTCGATTACATCGCTGAGGATTGCTCACTGCAGACTTCATGAGAGCCAACAACAAAAAAAAAATCATCACTTACTGTACAATGTCTGCTGTCATTAGGATGGCGACTGACCGAATCCTGTTATATTGCCGTTTAGATGAAGAATGACTCAAAATCCTCGAGAGGAAAAGGGCGTGGGACAGAGACACTTTTTGTGTCTTTCTCGCCATTTCCAGGTCTAAAACGGCTGTCAAAGTGTATCAAGTTATCGAATTACATCCTCATCCGTCTACTATCAAGATGAGATGCAATATTTACGATAAACGTCCACGAGCTTTAACACGAGAAAGCAGCTTATCAGCAGGTGGTACGATGATCACAGCGCCACAATAAACAGTTTGCCTGCGTTAGCACGTATAATAACAATATCACTAATACTTTGGTAATATTCAAGTCACAAAATGTAAACAGAGGAACTCCGATTGGCTCGTTTGTAAGAGGACTTGTATTTGTGACAATCTGTCACTTCCTTTCTGTTAGTTTTTCGTGTGTCTGTATTTATTTCCTGTTCAGTGCTCTTATTTTGTTGAATTTCCTGTTTTATTCACGGCGCACTGTTGTTTTTCTCTTTTCGTTGATTGGCAGCGGTTCACACCTGCTGTCAATCAAACTAGTGCCTATTTATGTTTCACTCGAGCACTCCTCAGTGCTCGAAGACAATTTCATGTTGAGAACGATACTATGCAAGACTGCTTTATGTGTATTTGTTTTCTTATGAGTACTGTATTAAATTCTTCTTACCTTCACTTCTCTCTCCTGGACTCTTGCATCCTCGGGGTCACACAACTGCAGCCATGCGAGTTCCCATCAGTATCTTCGAGCACTGTGGAGTGCTCGAGTGAAACATAAATAGGCACTAGTTTGATTGACAGCAGGTGTGAACCGCTGCCAATCAACGAAAAGAGAGAAACAACAGTGCTCTTTGAATAAAACAGGAAATACAACAAAATAAGAGCACTGAACAGGAAGTAAATACAAAAACACGAACAGCTAACAGAAATGAAGTGACAGATTGTCACAGTATTTATAATTATATACGAGTTAGAATGCATTTTAATAAAAACACATCATGTCTTTCACATGCCAAAAAAAAATTAAGCTGAATTCAAAAGTCGAGGACTAAGTTATAATAATGTATTTTTTTTAATTTTATTTTGTCCTGTCCAGCTACTCAGGCAAATCATATTGTTGATGTAGATGTCCATATCGGCTGTACAGCTTTACTTTACAAAAGAGAAGTGTGGGATACTTCTCTTGTTGCCTGATTGGTATTTGACTTTAGTAAATGGATTTATATTATTATTTAGTGCAGCCGGGCCAGAGCAGGAGGGGGTAGAAAGATAAAAAAAGGAAGACAGAGGGGGAATTTGTAGGGACAAGAGGGAGATAAGAGAGAGACAACAACAACAAACACAACAATAACAACAGCAGAACAGCATCATCGAACAGGATATGTACAAATATGATAGTAAAAGCGATTGCAAAGAAGCAGTTGGTGAAATAAATATTAATAATACAGAAATGACAATGAGCATTATTACACTACAAATGGAGCAACAGAAATACCAATATAAATAGCACTATTGATAATGAATAATCATAACAACAACCTCTATTATCAACAATACAACTGTTCAAATGCAATAATACATATATGTATGATAACTTGAATTACAAAAGAAAGCAGATAAAAGGGAGGGGAAGAAGGAGAAGAGAACTGTATTAACCTTGTAGATTGTTATAGTAACAATGGATTAAGCTTTGTCAGTGTGCCGTGTGTTATCCAGTTTCGATGGCTAAATTAGACCCACGGAATAAGAACGCTTTAGAAGCTGATGAGTCGACTATTCGTTAAGATAGCACGTGCGTCCATAGCTCAGTAGATCAGCTTTGCATGCTCTATTAGAGGGGTCACCAACCTTTTTGAAACCAAGAGCTACTTTTTGGGTACTGATTAATGCGGAGGGCTACCAGTTTGATACACACTTTAAAAAATTGCCAGAATTAGCCAATATGCCCAATTTATTTTTAATAAATACACATATATATATATATATATATATATATGTACAAAAAATGGGTGTTTCTGTCTCTCATTCCATCTTACATTTTTTTTTCCTTTTACGGAAGGTTTTTTGTGGAGAATGATGAAACAACACTTAATAGAACGGTTTAAAAGAGGATAAAACACACACACAAAAAAAAATTGAATTTTAAAACATAGTTTATCTTCAATTTCAACTCTTTAAAATTACAAATTCAACCGAAAAAAATGAAGAGAAAAAATAGCTAATTCGAATCTTTTAGAAAAAATTACAAAAATAATTTATGGAACATCATTAGTAAATTTTCCTGATTAAGATTAATTTTAAAATTTTGATGACATATTTTAAATAGGTTAAAATAAAATCTGCACTTTGTTAGAATATATAACAAATTGAACCAAGCTATATTTCTAACAAAGACAAATCATTATTTCTTCTAGATTTTCCAAAACAAAAATTTTAAAATAAATTCAAAAGACTTCGAAATAAGATTTAAATTTGATTCTACAGATTTTCTGGATTTGCCAGAATATTTTATTTTTAATTTAATCATAATAAGTTTGAAGAAATATTTTACAAATATTCTTCGTCGAAAAAAAAAAAAGCTAAAATGAAGAATTAAATTAAAATGTATGTATTATTCTTTACAATAAAAAAATAGTTTTTACTTGAACATTGATTTAAATTGTCAGGAAAGAGGAAGGAATTTAAAAGGTAAAAAGGTATATGTTTTAGAAAATCCTAAAATCATTTTTAAGTATGTATTTTTTTCTCTAAAATTGCCTTTCTGAAAGTTATGAGAAGCAAAGTAAATAAATACATGGATTTATTTAAACAAATTAAGACCAAGTCTTTAAAATATTTTCTTGGATTTTCAAATTCTATTTGAGTTTTGTCTCTCTTAGAATTAAAAATGTCGAGCAAAGCAAGACCAGCTTGCTAGTAAATATATACAATTTTAAAGACAAAGGCAGCTCACTGGTAAGTGCTGCTATTTGAGCTATTTTTAGAACAGGCCAGCGGGCTACTCATCTGGTCCTTACGGGCTACCTGGTGCCCGCGGGCACCGCATTGGTGACCCCTGCTCAGTTGCTGAAGAGCTCAAAACTTCATGTGACCTTCCAATTAGCCCACGTACAGTACGCAGAGAGTTTCATGGAATGTGTTTCCATGGCCGAGCAGCTGTATCTAAGTAATACATCGCCAAGTCCAATGCAAAGTGTCGGATGCAGTGGTGTAAAGAACGTCGCCACTGGACTGTAGAGCAGTGGAAACGCCTTCTCTGGAGTGAAGAATCATGCTTTTACATCTGGTAATCTGATGGACGAGTCTGGGTTTGGAGGTCGCCAGGAGAATGCTACATTTCGGACTGCATTGTGCAAAATTTGGTGAAGGAGGAATTATGGTGTGGGGTTGTTTTTCCGGAGTTAGGTTTGGCCCCTTAGGTCCAGTAAAAGGAACGTTGAATGCTCCAGGATACCAAAACATTTTGGAAAATTCCATGCTCCCAACCTTGTGGGAACAGTTTGGAGCGGGCCTTTTCCTCTTCCAACATGACTGTGCACCAGTGCACAAAGCAAGGTCCATAAAGACAGGAATGACAAAGTCTGGTGTAGATGAACTTGACTGCCCTGCACAGAGTCCTGACCTGAACTTTGGGATGAATTAGAACAGAGACAGCCTTCCCAGAAGAGTTGAAGCTATAATAGCTGCAAAAGGTGGACCGACATCATATTGAACCCTATGGGTTACGAATGGGGCAGCACAGTGGAAGAGAGGTTAGTACGTCTGCCTCACAATACGAAGGTCCTGAGTAGTCTGGGGTTCAATCCCGGGCTCGGGATCTTTCTGTGAGGAGTTTGCATGTTCTCCCCGTGACTGCGTGGGTTCCCTCCGGGCACTCCGGCTTCCTCCCACCTCCAAAGACATGCACCTGGGGATAGGTTGATTGGCAACACTAAATTGGCCCTAGTGTGTGAATGTGAGTGTGAATGTTGTCTGTCTATCTGTGTTGGCCCTGCGATGAGGTGGCGACTTGTCAGGGCGAACCCTGCCTTCCGGCCGATTGTAGCTGAGATAGGCACCAGCGTCCCCCGCGACACCAAAGAGAATAAGCGGTAGAAAATTTATGGATGGATGGGTTAGGAATGGGATGGTACTTCAAGTTCATATGTGAGTCAAGGCAGGCAGCCAAATACTTTTGGCAATATAATGTATACTGGCTTAAATGCTGAACAGACTCTAGGTCAGGGGTGTCAAACTCATTTTGGTTCGAGGGCCACATGGAAAAAAATCTACTCGTAAATGGGCCGGAGTGGTAAAATCACAGCACGATAACCTAAAACTAAAGACTAAATATGTTTTTTTTTGTTAAAAATACAACAAGCACAATCTGAAAATGTACAAATTATGTTTGTTTACACTTACATGTTGCAGTTAAAAGCATTCTGTCGTTATTTATACTTTCTGAATAAATTACGTGATATGTTCATCAGTCAACTCCTAGGTGTTATCTTGCAATCCATCAAGGTAAAAAATAATATCAAAATCGGATTACAGGATGGTATTTATGTAGTTTGCTCATTTCTCTCGCCTGGTGCACTAACATATTGTGGTTTATTTTGTAGCCTAATCAACAAAGATACAAATAATTGCTGTTGTGACATCTAGTGGACACATTTACAACTGTTTTTTTCATTCAAAAATTCTGGCTCATTTTTATACTTAGCAAACTCATCCGGTGCGGGATAAAACCAGTTTTCGGGGGCCTGATCCGGCCCACTGGCCGTACGTTTGACACCCCCTGCTCTAAGGTGTTTAAATTTTTTGGGCCAGTGACACATTTAAAATCATCAACCAGCCACTGCACCGTATATCCCATTACCTAGGCTACACCCTCCTCACCCCCGCCCCCACCAGTGTGTATACATTCAAAATGCATAACGTCCACCGCCCCTCTCACCCCGCCTAGTCGACAATGCGAGGCGGATGATTCCCTCCTCTCAATTTTGTCTTGCCCTCTCTCCGCCGCTTCAATTCGCCGCGCCAAACGCTACATCTACATTGGCCGTAACCTCAATCACCGTTTTTTTTTTTTTCCGGCCCGCGCTGAACGTTCACGCAGATATTTGTGTGCTGGAGATAAAAGCAGCAAAGAGTGGGGGGGAAAGAGGGGGGCACAGGATGGGGGGCTTCAGATAGAAAGGCACGCCTGAGGCATCCATCAAACCAAACGACTCCATTACAGTAAGTCCGACGGAGGCAAACGATAATGTGCGCTGTGATAAACACTGGGATAATAGTGTGTTTATAGTCCTGAACACACGCTTTCTGCCGGGAAACGGGGGCGAGTAACACCGATAAGATACAGGAGCAAAACCGCCTGTACATCTACCCCCTTTCTTTCCATGGCTACTTTTGGGTTATCAGTCACTTTCCCTCCCATTATCCTTCCACCGCTCGCTCTCTGTGATATTTTCACCTCAACAGAACGCAGAGGGAGACGCATGTATCAGCCGAACGGGGACTTTTATCTGCGGCATTGTAGCACGAGCGGGCCTGGTTGCAGGGACGTGCACATGATTATAGAGAGGCAGGGGCTCAAAGTCAGAAAAGGGCAGGACATTTTTTTTCGGTCCTTTACACAATATGGAAATTAAATGGGAACATTATCACAATTTCAAAAAGGTTAAAAATAATAGAAATCAGTTCCCAGTGGCTTGTTGTATTTTTTGATTTTTTTTTCCAAATTTTACCGGTCCCGGAAAAGCCCTAAATAAAGCTTTAAAGTGCCTTATTTTCGCTCTCTGCTAATACAAACAACATGGCCGTTACCACAGCAAGATATAGCGACATTAGCTCGGATTCAGACTCGGATTTCAGCGGCTTAAGCGATTCAACAGATTACGCATGTATTGAAACAGATGGTCGGAGTATGGAGGCAGATAGAGAAAACGAAATTGAAGAAGACATTGACGCTATTGAGCGAAAAGCTATTGACGCTATTCGGCCATAGCATGGGTGTACCTAATGAAGTGGCCCATAGCATGGCTGCCTTATTAGCATCTCCGGTAAAATGTGCAGACCAAACGATCAGGACTTTCGCATCTTGTGACACTGGAGCAACTTAAATCCGTCGATTGGTAAGTGTTTGTTTCGCATTAAATGTGGGTATCTAGTTTCAAATGTACATACAGCTGGCGTAAATAGCATGTTAGCATCGATTAGCGTAGTATGTTAGCATCGATTAGCTGGCAGTCATGCCATGACCAAATATGTCTGATTAGCACATAAGTCAACAACATCAACAAAACTCACCTTTGTGATTTCGTTGACTTAATCGTTGCAAACGCATCTACAGGTTATCCATACATCTCTGTGCCATGTCTGCCTTAGCATCGCCGGTAAAATGTGCAGACACTGGCAAATTCAATGGGGGTCTGGCAGCAGAATTCTTGCCAGTGGTGCAACTTGAATCCCTCCCTGTTAGTGTTGTTACACCCTCCGACAACACACCGACGAGGCATGATGTCTCCAAGCTTCCAAAAAATAGTCGAAAAATGGAAAATAACAGAGCTGAGACCCGGTGTTTGTAATGTGAAAATGAATATGGCGGGTGTGTTACCTCGGTGACGTCACGTTCTGACGTCATCGCCTCCAGAGCAATAAACAGAAAGGCGTTTAATTTGCCAAAATTCACCCATTTAGAGTTCAGAAATCGGTTAAAAAAATACATGGTCTTTTTTCTGCAACATCAAGGTATATATTGACGCTTGCATAAGTTTGGTGATAATGTTCCCCTTTAATGTAAAATTATATTTGCTAATAGGAAGCTAAATACTTAGCTGTGTGTCCTTTGTAGGTAAAAGTGATTGGCGTATCTTTTGTGTCAACAAATTATTGTCATAATGACTTAATTCACATTATCATAGGCTTGGAAGACATGAAAAGCAACAAAACACTGGTTTATTATTGGGCTATTTATTGTTAAAGATAAGCACTTTAATATTGAACATTGAACAGTGCAACATGAACTTCGAAAAAAAAAAAAATAATAATAAATACCCAAATGAAAAAAACTTCAATGTGAAAATCTGTCCTTCCTTTAACTTGATGAAAACACCATCAAGTTGTATCTTATGGTCTATCTCACTTAATACTCAGACTAAACAACTGAAACACAATGCAACTTTATATCTAAACCTCTACTGTGAGAGAAATGTGATCCGCCGTAAACACAGTGAATTTCATTTTGAAAATTAACCCGGTGTTTTATTTTGTATTTTGTACACTACTTCCTGTCCCGCACGATCCGCTCTGAGCTGTGCGGAATTGATGCGCCGTGCTCAATTGATGCGCCATGATCCGACGTCCGGCATAAACAGAAGCTGACACATTTAATAATAGAATAATACAGCGTTTTTCTGAAATATCACCCATATTAGATGCTGAATAAGTGGACGGTGACTAGACCATAACTCACAGGTTCAAGTTGCTCCACTGTCACGTCTCCTCAGGCCGCAGTTGGCTCTGTCTCCTCTCTCACTCTCTCACTCACTCGCCCTCTCTCTCTCTCTGTCGGAAGCGGCAGGCTCAAACAACCCGGTATTACAAGAAAACGTGGAGATTTTGTACCGCTGTTTTTTTTGTTTTGTTTAGTTTTTTTTACATCCCTAACAGGAATTTATTAATGTTGTTTAAAGAAAAAAAAAAAAAACACTCAGGCAGAGGGCACTTTTTAAGACGAGGCAAAAAAGGGCAGGGGCTCAAGCACCCATAGGGCCTTATGTGTGCACGTGCCTGCCTGGTTGTGTGCGTTAATGTTACGTACGAGTCCGGTAGCGAGTCTCGAGCGAGCCTGTTTTAGCTTCTTTATTGCTCCAAATTATAAAAGTAAACAATTATTCGCTGCTAAGCAATAAGATGGGAACAATTACATGAAACCATGAAGGTCAAAACAGTTTCATTCTACTGGAATTTTTACCCGAGGGAAATTAACCTTTTCCAGGTTCTTGTCTCTCATAGAGATTGTTGATGATGGGTAACATTACAAAAAAAAAATGCAGTTTTCCTTTAAAGTACCACAAGGTTACATAAAGTGGGGCAAAAAAGTATTTAGTCAGCCACCGATTGTGCAAGTTCTCCCACTTAAAATGATGACAGATGTCTGTAATTTTCAGCATAGGTACACTTCAACTGTGAGAGACATAATGTGAAAAAAAATCCAGGAATTCACATTGTAGGAATTTTAAAGAATTTATTTCAAAATTATGGTGGAAAATAAGTATTTGGTCATCCATTCAAAGCTCTCACTGATGGAAGGAGGTTTTGGCTCAAAATCTCACGATACATGGCCCCATTCATTCTTTTCTTAACACGGATCAATCGTCCTGTCCTCTTAGCAGAAAAAACAGCCCCAAAGCATGATGTTTCCACCCCCATGCTTCAAAGTAGGTATGGTGTTCTTGGGATGCAACTCGGTATTCTTCTTCCTCCAAACACGACGAGTTGAGTTTATACCAAAAAGTTCTATTTTGGTTTCATCTGACCACATGACATTCTCCCAATCCTCAGCTGTATCATCCATGTATCCAAAATCTCCTTCCATCAGTGAGAGCTTTGAATGGTTGACCAAATACTTATTTTCCACCATAATTTAAAAATAAATTCTTTAAAAATCCTACGATGTGAATTCCTGGATTTTTTCCCCCCATTCTGTCTCTCACAGTTGAAGTGTACCTATGATGAAAATTACAGACCTCTGTCATCATTTTAAGTGGGAGAACTTGCACAATCGGTGGCTGACTAAATACGTTTTTGCTCCACTGTACACTTGTAAAGAACATAATGTCATGGCTGTCTTGAGTTTTCAATAATTTCTACAATTCTTCATTTTTTTGTGATAGAGTGATTTGAGCACATTGTTGGTCACAAAAAAACATTCAAAAAGTTTGGTTATTTTATGAATTTATTATGGGTCTACTGAAAATGTGAGCAAATCTGCTGGGTCAAAAGTATACATACAGCAATGTTAATATTTGGTTACATGTCTCTTGGCAGGTTTCACTGCAATAAGGCACTTTTGGTAGCCATCCACAAGCTTCTGGTTGAATTTTTTACCACTCCTCTTGACAAAATTGGTGCAGTTCAGTTAAATTTTTTGGTTTTCTGACATGGACTTGTTTCTTCAGCATTGTCCACACGTTTAAGTCAGGACTTTGGGAAGGCGAGTCCAAAAGCTTGTTATGTATACTTATTGCTTGTCCAACATTTTCCAAATAACTTCCATTTTTCGTCCCTCGGCATCTATTGTATTCCTCTAAGTTGTCATCATTCAATCTCAACATGGTCACAAAAAAACCTACAGAAAAGGCCAAAGAGAAATCAACCCTCTAAATAGGTTATTGTTGCAGATTTTCACTTAGCCAACAACTCAAAAGATATGCAGAATTCTTGTGGAATTCATTAACACGATAAAAAAAAATAAAAAATTCTCCTACAAAATTTGAATTTACAAAATAGAATCTGGAAAGTCACTACACGTAAGTGGCATGCCTGGAAACCAACATTGAATGACCGTGACCTTTGATCCCTCAGACGGCACTGTATCAAAAACCGACATCAATCTCTAAAGGATATCACCACATGGGCTCAGGAACACTTCAGAAAACCACTGTCACTAAATACAGTTGGTCGTTACATCTGTAAGTGCAAGTTAAAGCTCTACTATGCAAAGCGAAAGCCATTTATCAACAACATCCAGAAACCCCGCCGGCTTCTCTGAGCCCGAGATCATGTAAGATGGACTGATGCAAAGTGGAAAAGTGTTCTGTGGTCTGACGAGTCCACATTTCAAATTGTTTTTGGAAATATTCGACATCGTGTCATCCGGACCAAATGGGAAGCTAACCATCCAGACTGTTATCGACGCAAAGTTCAAAAGCCAGCATCTGTGATGGTATGGGGGTGTATTAGTGCCCAAGGCATGGGTAACTAACACATCTGTGAAGGCACCGTTAATGCTGAAAGGTACATACAGTTTTTGGAACAACATCTATCATCTAAGCGCCGTCTTTTTCATGGATGCCCCTGCTTATTTCAGCAAAACATTGCCAAGCCACATTCAGCACATGTTACAGCAGCGTGGCTTCGTAGAAAAAGAGTGCGGGTACTTTCCTGGCCCGCCGGCAGTCCAGACCTGTCTCCCATTGAAAATGCGTGGTGCATTATGAAGCGTAAAATACGACAGCGG